>NW_019236332.1:85162-133637 GCF_002742605.1 Olea europaea var. sylvestris
AAACAGTAAATATACCACCAAGTTTATGAACCTAATTGCGGTAGACGTCAAGTCAGGGGCAAAATCGTCCAACTTTTTCTGTAAAACCTGAAACGGAAAACAAACGATATCAGTGTGTTCAGGACGTCAAAATAAGTAAACTGCCCGAAAAAGCTCGCTGGAAGGTCCGCCACGCGCTGCCGCCGTCGCCGATCACTCTCCCCACCACAAGGAGCGCCTCAGTCTGCTGGTTATGGGTCCAGGTTCCATTTCGCCGAAAAGTCAATAGTTTGGTCGGAATTTGAATTTTTCAGATTCGGTCAGAAAATGGAGTAGCGATTTCCTTGCCGGTTTTGATCGATTTTTGGACAGATTTCACTCCTCCTAGCTCTGATACCAGTTTGTTGGGGATCCTAGGAGTTCAATCAACCAAAACATCAAACAATAGAAGAAATTCTAAGGCAAAACCAAGAAAATACGAAACCTGAAATAACACAACCCATATGGTCGAATCTGGACAGCTTCTGCTTCCTCCTTTCAGCAGCTTCTTCTCCTCCTTATGGCTGATTTTACAGGCTCAGGAACAGCCCTCCATGACTTGCAAATCACCTTCCAAGAGAGAGAGAGAGAAAAATCGGCAAAGAACCCACCACCTTCAAGCTAAAACCGAGAGACTATAGAGAAAGGAGAGGGAGTCGACTTAAGAAGGGAAGAAAAGGAAAGACCCATCCCTCTGCCAAAAAGGTGGGGAGCCTTATTGTGTCACCATCAATACCATCAAGTCAAAAACATCTCCCCCAAAATTAAATCCCGACCGTCGATCTTCATCCAATGGTCCACAAAAATCTGAATAAATGGAGTTAAAAGAACCATATTCTCACATATAATTATTAAAGGGTAATAAAATCTTCAAACCTACTCAATGATAAATTTCTTTTAATAAAAAATGAAATTACAGGTCAAATGTCACATCATTGACATCAATCATTTAACTTAGCTAGGTACTTATTAATTTTATATAATGCATGTCTACCAAATTAATTGACGGTTGATTAAAAAAAAATGTTAAACCCTAATTTTGAGGGCCTCCACCGTTCCGTCCCTAGAGATTTGTGAGGGAGGTAAATCGCGAGATGTGCCCCAACAGGTCAAGGAACAAGAGCTGTCTGTACACTGCACCTACAAAAAATCCAATTCCATGTCTCAGGAATCGAACCCTCACACTGCGACTGTCAGCAAGGCGTGAGATAACCTCACTCCTGTCTTTTGTACCATTGGACTATGCACCGGGAGGCAACGACTGATTAAAAACAAATAGCTTTGTATGTTAACTCTTGTTTGACAAGAATTAAAATCAAAATTTTATTTTATGTTAAAGTTATCATTTGATTTTATATTTTATGAATTTCACAACTTTCTAACCATACATCTCGTCAACTTTTGTCAAAATTTAATAAAAATTTTATTTTAGTCCCACCAAACAGGACTAATTGAGAAAGAAACACATTGACTCTAGATTTTATCAATTTGTACAAACACTGCTGATATCTTTCGTAAAGTGAACGGTCCAAAAATTAAAAAACAAAAACAGAAAAGTAAAATATTATATTATTATTAATATTCCATATCAAGCAACTAAAAATCATTTGTATCAAGAGATATAATATTAAATAAACCAGAATTAATTTAGATGTACATTCCTAGATGGTATTGTTGTTGACATTGTGTGAGTGGTCAGAATCTCGGCCATTAATTGTTTAAATAGTTATTAAAATCAATGTATAAGAAATTGTCAACTCACAAGAATGTCATCCATGATGTCATAGTTAATGCAGGGACAGATCCAACTACTGACCAGCCCACTCGGCCGCTTGTGCTGGATCCTCGGGGAACAAATATTTTTTGTTAGCAACAACTAAAGTATTTATATTATATAATTGATAATTCATTTTATATACAAACATTCTACGTAGTTGAGTTGGTTGGAGCTACCATAATCAGAGTGGAGCTCATGGGTTCGAAATTCTTTCAAAGCAATTTGTATTGCAAATTTTCTAATTCAAAAATTTTTACCAAAAGCAATGGAAAGGAAGCGATTCGAACCTTCTTTAAGATTGTTGAGGACTTGACCACTGTGGCACTATACAGATCCTGGCACTCAATGTAACAAAATTTTATATGTTCTTTAAAAAATTTAATGCAATTAAGATGATTCAAACATTTTCTCTTCTTTTGGATTATGCAAAGCTTGACAGCTGGGGTAGTGTTGAATTTTGTGAAGAATTTTGTTAACTTTTATCACAAAATTAATGTATCTGAATTTTTAGCAAAATAATTATTATATTTAATTTTAAATATTTTACTGCGATCGATGAAAATGATTAACCACCGTCCGTGCTCACTCAAAATGCTGGATTCGACCTGAGTTAATGTATATGTATACTAATATTTGACGAGAAACAATTTATTCATACTGTCTGATTCAATCTAGACATAAATGGCCCATGGTTGGTGGAAATTATTTAACTTTTTATGTAAAATAAAGATTCTGAAGACTTCTTTCTTTATAGGGGACCAATCAGTGAAACCAAATGAAGGACCCCCGCCTTTTCCATATATTTAACTTCCTCGCATGATGTTCCACGTATGCCGACCCTTTGATGGGAGAAATATTCAATCCCCACTCGCGCAATCACTTCCTTCAATGGACCATCCGCTTGTAGGATAAAAAGATTATAATGGTCACTAAATTTTTTCTCTACGTTTTAAATCGATCACTGTATACTTCAACTTAGGTCGAACTATTTCTATACTTATAAAATTGTTTTGTGATATTCATAGATTAGTACTGTCTATAAATTAACACATAAGCATGTGTAGCTATTGACATGGTTTTGTTGGAACCAATCTTATGTTATCCAGCGTTATCCCTCTATGTAAATTGCTCTATAGCGGGTTTCTTTAAATTAGAGTATTAAATCTATTTATTGGACAATATATCATGTACTTCTTCTTCTTCTCATTATTATTATTATTGTTGTGATTTTCATATACGGTTTATCCATGGTGAGAGGTTAATGTTGAATATAGAGAAAGTTCCATGCATGCCAAAACATTTGCCTTGCAAGCCTTGACTTAAAAATTCAATAAGATTATAATGTGAAAATCTCCTGAACACCCGACTGCCCACCTGTACATTGCCAAAAAATAATAATAATAATAATAATAATAACACTCGTTTAGAGGCAAGGCCAACGGTCTAGAATAACGTCTAAAGATCGTTTGCACTCCAATTGTCAAATTACATGTCAAAATTATAAAATATAAAGTTACTTGTGGATGGAAGATAAAAAGAATTTGTCTAAGGGTTAGAATACTTACCTTATGCCTCTCACTTACATATATATAGAGAAAGATACGAGGCAGTCAAGAGCGTGTGGCCGAGTTGGCAAAGGGCATGGCTTGGGAAACTGGGTTTGGCTTCGACGAGGGTTCAACCCTCGCTTGAGACATCCGCCTTCTCCTTGGAAAAGATTTAACCGGCTGGTGTGGTTGCGGGTCTCATGCCAGCCCCCAGGTTTACCTCATGCGCACTGGTCGTCAGTAGCGGCTGCGGGTTCCTGGGTTATCAAAAAAAAAAAAAAAAAAAAAAAAAAAAATAGAGATACGAGGCATGTGAATCAAGATGGACCATTAGTAATGTGTTATCCTGGTCATTGTAAAATCAAAGCCGACGGATTGTTTAGGACCCGTAGTTGATATGATACGACTCAATCCAGTTGAATTGACATCACCAATGTCCAATAAATAATGTGGTCCCTATCTTGCCACGTGTACCTCATGAATTATAAAAGCAGTAATAATATGAGTCGTACAAATACGCATAATAGTACGAGTCATACATTTCCGTGCCTTATATAATCATTTAACATTTAGATCTTTTACATACGAATGTTTTATATTCAACATACGGATAATTATCAATCAGAAACGGATTATCCATTGGTAAAAATAATCCACTTTCAACTCCGGTAATAAGCAATCGAATTTTCATTGATAATGACAATATCTCTTTGCAAAGGGATATTTATTGTCTCATGTAGTCATTTAACATTTGGATCTTCACCTACAGATATTCCATATGTGGTGTACGAATAATTATCAACGAATTGTATTATTCGTAGGTAAAAGTAATTCACTTTCAACTACGTTAATTAGTAACCGAATTTCCAAGATATAGAAATTAATCGTTCGATGTCTGCTCATTCTCCCCTCTTCAATTTCTAATGTTGGTAACGTCAATATCTCTTTATCAACGGATGTTTTGTGCCATTTGTAGTCATTTATCATTTTTTCACTTATGGATATTTCGTATGTGACGTGTGGATAATTATCAATCAGAATTGGATTATCTGTTGGTAAAAATAAACTACTTTCAATTACGTAATCAAAAACTGCATTTTTGTTGGTAATAGCAATATCTCTTTACCAACAGACATTTCGTTCCTCATATAATTATTTGACATTTGGATCGTTAACCTACGAATATTCTGTAGGTGACGTATCGATAATTAACAATGATTGCATCCATTTGTAATAAAAAAAGAAGGACTATTTGTTGATAAAATTAAGAGTTTGTTTCCAAGATATAGAAATTAATCGTTCGATGTCTGCTCATTCTCCCCTCTTCAATTTCTAATGTTGGTAACGTCAATATCTCTTTATCAACGGATGTTTTGTGCCATTTGTAGTCATTTATCATTTGGATTTTTCACTTATGGATATTTCGTATGTGACGTGTGGATAATTATCAATCAGAATTGGATTATCTGTTGGTAAAAATAAACTACTTTCAATTACGTAATCAAAAACTGAATTTTTGTTGGTAATAGCAATATCTCTTTACCAACAGACATTTCGTTCCTCATATAATTATTTGACATTTGGATCGTTAACCTACGAATATTCTATAGGTGACGTATCGATAATTAACAATGATTGCATCCATTTGTAATAAAAAAAGAAGGACTATTTGTTGATAAAATTAAGAGTTTTAGCTATGCAATTAGCAACCGAATTTCTATTAGTAAAGTTGATATCTCTTTACTAATAAATATTTCTTGTCTAATGTAGTTGTCGAACATTTGGATCTTTTACGTAAATCAATTTTTGTTAAATTTTTTATTTTTTCAAACCTTTACGTACGAAAATTTCATAGATGAAGAATAAATGCTACTATCTACGAAATATCTGTTGCTAATATTCATTAATTTTAATAATTAAAAAAAGAAATCCATTTACCTACTGAATATATGTAGTTGAAGGATATTCAAAATTTTCAAATAAAGTTGCAACCTCTTCCCTAGCTGATATTTTGTAGGTGAAGATTACTTCATGTTATCTATGATATATCCATTGCTGCAATTAATCAATTTTTTTTTTTAAATAATTCACGAACTGAAAATTCTAAGTTGGAAGGTAGTCAATTATTTCAAAATAATAATAATAATAATAATAATAATAATAATAATAATAATAAATTCAAAATCTTCACCAACAGATACTCGTAGGTGAAAATTTAATTTTTGTTAAATTTTTTATTTTTTCAAACCTTTACGTACGAAAATTTCATAGATGAAGAATAATTGCTACTATCTACGAAATATCTGTTGCTAATATTCATTAATTTTAATAATTAAAAAAAGAAATCCATTTACCTACTGAATATATGTAGTTGAAGGATATTCAAAATTTTCAAATAAAGTTGCAACCTCTTCCCTAGCTGATATTTTGTAGGTGAAGATTACTTCATGTTATCTATGATATATCCATTGCTGCAATTAATCAATTTTTTTTTTTTAAATAATTCACGAACTGAAAATTCTAAGTTGGAAGGTAGTCAATTATTTCAAAATAATAATAATAATAATAATAATAATAATAATAATAATAATAATAATAAATTCAAAATCTTCACCAACAGATACTCGTAGGTGAAAATTAATGTATATTGTCTACGGAATATCTGTTGCTGATATTAATCAATTTTAGAAATACTGCTAGATTTATAATTTAAAAAAAAAAATCATCTGCTAAAAATTTGTAGTTGGAGGGTATTCAATTTTCCTTTTTTCCAAAAAAGTTTTAATGTTGTTACAAATGGATATTACGTAAGTGAAGATTAACTCATATTACCTAGGGGTGGCAAATGAGCCGAGCAGCCCGCTCGGCTCTCGAAAACGGAGCGCGAGGGCGGCTCGGGCTCGTAGCGCGAGCCGAGCAGGCCGGTTCGGTGGCTCGCCAAATAAACGAGCCGGTCGCGGCGGCTCGTTTTGGGCTCGTTTTATAAAGTGACCGAAACGGTCACTTTTTTAAAAAAAAAGTGACTGTTTCGGTCCCTAAATTTAATTTTTTTTTTAATTTTGACTGTTAACGGTCACTGAATTTTTTCAATGATTGTTTTGGTCCTTTAAATTTTTTTCCTTCTTTTTTAAATAGTGGCATTTAGCCACAAAATTTTCTACAATTCACTCTTAACTCTCAATTATCTTTCTTTCAACTCTCTTGTAGTCTTGTGTTGTGTTGATAGTGGTGCAATTTTTATATATAATGTCCAATTCTTATTTCTCAGTTCTCACTATATTTATTGAAATTTCATCCAATTTTCATTTCTCACTACATTTATATAATTATTCTTTTACTAGTTATTACTTATTACAATTAAACAAATGGATCCACGCATATTTATTGAAAACTTATTCGGTGTGGGAGGAAAAAAATCGCATATGACACCGCAAAGTCAATTTCAGAATCAATTTGAAGGTCTAAATGACATATCCCTACCTGAAGATATTCCAGATTTGGATCTTCATCATCATGTAAGCGACAATCCAAATTATCCAATTAATTTGGATGATGTTGACGTTCCCAAAATGGAACACGATCAG
The DNA here is from genome assembly GCF_002742605.1 of Olea europaea var. sylvestris. Taxonomy (NCBI): domain Eukaryota; kingdom Viridiplantae; phylum Streptophyta; class Magnoliopsida; order Lamiales; family Oleaceae; genus Olea; species Olea europaea. The sequence continues at coordinate 92,089 of NW_019236332.1, forward strand.
GAAGAAGAGGCTGAATTAAACATTCCTGATGCGAGGGGAAAGCGAAAGGGGAAAAACAAGTAAAATGTTGGGATCACTTTAAGTTGATTTCAACGGGAAAAATCGTCAATGGAGTACAAGAATTCAAAGCAGTATGTAAATACTGCCAACAAAGATTGGCATGGCAAAGAGGAATTGGTACCGCTCATCTCAAACGTCATTACAAAGTATGTGCTGCCAAACACGGACTTATTCCAGGTTGTCAAACACAATTGCAATTTGACAGTCCAGACGTCGGTGGTTCTGCTGCACCCCCTATCCACATGGGTATATTCGGAGGAGAGAGCTCAACCGGAATGGTAAAGCTTGTTGCTGGTGCTGAGTTGCCTTTGGCATTAATTGACAACCAACACTACGTCTCGTATGTAAAAGAATATCTGCAACCAAGGTACGTTGGGGTATGTCGAAACACTCTTCGTTCCGATACAATACAATATTTTACTTCAACAAAACAACAATTAATTATGGATTTGCAAAAATATGGGGGTGTCATATCTTTAACTTCGGATATATGGAAAGGGATTAATAAAAGAGCATATATAACTGCATCTGCACATTATATAGACCCACTTTGGTGCATGCATAAAAAAAATTATTACTTTTAGAATTATTGAGTTTCCTCACAACGCTAATAATATATTTAATGCTATTATTAGTATTGTTAGATAATATCATTGCAAAGGTAAAATTCGTTCATTTACTTTCGATAATGCTAGTGTTAATAAAGTAGTTGCCGAAAAATTGCATAGGGTACTGCAATCTGATTTTGGTGAGTATTAGTTTCATACTCGTTGTGTATGTCATATTTTAAATTTAATTGTCCAATATGATTTAAAACATATAAAGGATGAACTTCAAAATATGAGGAACGCACTAATATATATCACAATCTCCCCAAATAGAAAACAAGTATTTGAGAATTATTGTACCGAAATAAGAGTGCAAAATGCTAAAACATTTGTTAATGATGTAGGTCATAGGTGGAACTCTACTTACTTATTATTAAAGTCATGTGAAGATTTTAAACATTTAATAACTGACTTTTATAACAATAGACATGTTAGAAGTGATGACGAGGGTATGTTGACTGAACGTGATTGGCATTTAGCTTTGGAAGTTAAAAGATTTTTGACATCTTTTTATGAAACCACTAAGATTTTATCGGACGTTTACTATCCTACCAGCTATATGGTGTTTGAACGTCTTCATATAATTACAAAAACATTTCATAAATACAGCAATGGCCCTGATTTTAGTGAAATTATAATTGCTATGAAATTTAGAAAATATTGGGAAGATTTGCCTGCATTATTTCCTTTAGCATGCGTGATGGACCCCCGATATAATTTATCGGGACCTAAATATATAATTGATCAAATTTCAAACGCCTTAACATTTGATACACCTATCACATATAGAAAGTTAGAGCAAATATTATGTGAAATGTATGAATTATATACGAATCGAATGGGTATCAATATTAGTCGAGTACCATCTGCACCTACTCCTTTCACTGAAATTGAAGAACAAGATGCGAAAATATTTAATTTATTTCAATGCATTAATTCGTATAGATTTGATTCATCTGCAATGTGTTCATCTACTACCACTGCCACTATCATGTCATCACCATCTATATCTCATTCTCATCAAATATCTACGGGCTCAAGTCATAATGCATTGTCTGCTGAATTAATTGATTATTTCAACCAGAATATGCCAACAGATAAAACAATTAAAAAAAAGTTCAGACGAAGCAATTGAATTTTGGCGAAGGTATGAACGACGTTGGCCAATTATATCTGCAATTGCAAAAAATCTGCTGACACCTCCGGTTAGCACTGTTGCTTCGGAGTCTGATTTTAGTGCAGGTAAAAGAGTTTTGAGTGAAGTCAGGAGCCGACTGAAAGAAGATATCTCAGAAGCGTTAATGTGCGTTAAGGATTGGCAGGACGCTCATTTTCGATTACAAGATAAATATGACGAAATTGCATGTCGTCAAGTAAGTGATATTTGATTTAATTATATTAATGAATCTTTTCTTTTCTTATCGTCACTTTTAATTTTCTTTAAAAAATTGTACACGCTACAAAAAATTGTTCATGTACAATTTTTAACTCCGCTTACTGAAAATTTAAATAGTCGGTCCGAAACCCGGATAAAGGTGGATGGTTTATATTTTATCTATTTTAAAAAGAAAATAAAAAATAATAAAAATTTCATTTTTTTTTCTATCTCTTTTAGTTAAAAAAAGAAAAGAAAAAAAATTCATTTCCACCAATTTAGTTATATTTTTGTGAGTACTTGGTACTACTACTACTATATATCTACATTTTAAATTCTTTTCTAGAACAACGTTGTGCATACCTTTGCATAAATTTTCGAAGTAAATTCCTTCTGAAAAATTGAAAGGGTAATCAAATGATTGCCCTTTCAATGGTCAGGAGTCTTTCACTTCGAAAATTATATATAATCTTCGAAGTGAAAGATTTCTATATAATTTTCGAAGTGAAGATTTCTGACAATTGAAAGGCCATTCAATTACCCTTTCAATTTTTAGAAGAGATTTATTTCGAAGATTATATGCAATGGAACGCGCAACGTTGCTTGAAAAAATAATTTTTAATATTGTATTAAATTTTCTTTAAAAAATTGTACGCTAACAAACAACAAACAACACAATTTTTAATTTCGACTACTAAAAATTTAAGTAACCGGTCCCAAGCCTGAATAAATGAGGAGGGTTTTAATTTTTTACTTAGTTTTTTATATATAATTCACGATTTAAAAATTAACCGAGCTCGCCCATTTTTGGATGAGCCGAGCTCGTGCCAGCTCGGCCCATTGACAACCCTAATATTACCTACGAAAAATTCGTCTATTAATAAATTTTAATAATTAAAAAAAAATACCCATTCAAGTACCAAAAATTCCTAGCTGAAAGATAAATAATTTGTTTTTTAAAAAAGTCTCAATGTTTTCACTAATGGATATTGTCTATGCGAGGGTAAACTCATATTACGTACGAAAAATCCATTTCTAATGTTCGTAATTTTTAAAAACTAAAATTTTTCAAAAATTTACCAACCAACAATCCGTAGTTTCAATTATTCATCTATCAAAAAGTCGAAGTAGAAAGAGTCATCATATTATTTGGACCATTAACCTAAAAAAAATCGATGATGATAGTTAATTGTTTAAGGAATAGTCGTAAATTAAGTTTACTTCATTTCATGTTCGGATTTTTTTAATAGAGAATAATTAATTACAAAAATAGAAAATATAAATTTAATCACGTGCGAAAAATTCATAGATAGAGCAGTTTGCCAACCGTAAAACATCCCTTTCATTGGGATTTCTATCTTTAAAAATGAAAGCATGTATGTTTAGCATCATTTTGTGTAGTTCATACCATTATTAATTTTTTTAAAATCTAATGCGATTCTTTCATTAAGTTTACATGCTTGAATATATTAACACGGAAAAAAAATATATACTAAAAAACGGTTTAAATTCTTTTTGTTGGCAACAAGAACTTATGTCTAAGATCATTCAATCATAGCATCTTAGTAGCAAAATTATTAACTGATTCCCTATGTGCTTAAATCAATTTTTAGTATAGTTATTATATATGCTTAAATCATATATGTAAGTAATTTAATAATTGTATGACATCCATTTCGTTGGGAAGTTCGTCTTTACAAATTAAAGTAACATTTAACATTCATTTCGTGTATTTTGAACTACTGTTATGTATTTTTCGAAGCAAATGTTATTCCCTAAGTTTAAGATCTAATGCTTAAATATTTTAACACAAATAATAATAATAATAATAATAATAAAACAAGGTTTTATGCATATTTGTTGGGGAGAACTTACGTCATAGGTCTTTTGATCATATAATCTTAGTTGTAAAATTAACTTATATATTACATATTTAAATTAATTTTAGTATAGTTATATTTGTCAAATATTCTAATCAATAGACATTATACATGACTTTCATTTAATTATTACATTCAATGTTTAATGTTTTTCTAATAATATTTATTCATAGTTTAATACGACAACATATATATGACTAGGACTGACAATGATTGGAATGAGCCTGCGGAGGTGCTTCCTACTCCGTATCTTGTTCGGAAGGCTAGATGGAGATAAAATATTCTCGTTTTCCATCAGTTTATTTAATTTAATTTTTTTAATATTTTACTTTTAAAATAAGATTTAATTTAAATTATAAAAATAAAATAAAATAAAAAAGATTCGGCAAGAGATCAGAAATTTAAGCGAGGGCCGATAAGTATGGTTCTATAATTATTTGAGTATTTAAAGTGGATGCTTTGAAATATTTTTATAGAATTTATACTAAATTTTATTTGTGAATTGATTATTTTAGGAGAAAATCGACATTAGATGGTTTGAAAAGGAGCAAAAATAGATGAAAATGATGTAAATTGAGCAAATTACAGAAGATAAGGACTATAATCTCAGAATTAGAAAAATGGAGCACTTTCTATGCAATTAATTAAAGCATTAGTTTTGCAAAACAGTAAATTGGAGGACCAAATCGAAAAAGCAAGAGAAAACGTGTGCACTTATTGGGTTAATTATATGAATGGTCACAGAACTTTGCCTTATGTTACTACTTAGTCACTAAACTTAAAAATGTAACTCAATAGTCACTGAACTTCATCAAATGTTACTACTTCATAATCGAACTTTAAAATGTGTTTCAATGGTCACCGAACTTTGCACAGTTTTACCCATCCGTCACTCAAATGAAAAAATTCGTTAAGTCCAGCAAACGACATCAACTCGAGTGACGAATGGGTAACACGGTGCAAAGTTCGGTAACCATTGAGATACATTTTAAAGTTCGGTTATAAAGTAATAACACTTGGCGATATTCAATGACTATCGAGTTACATTTTTAAGTTCAGTTACATTGGCACTATTCGAACATTTTGTATATTTATTTAATTTTTCTTTGTCAATTTCTTTTAGGGTCTGTTTGATTGCGAAGATAGAATTTGGGTGGAAAGAAAATGAATTCCAGAGAATTGAATTACCTAGAAATTATTTTTTTGGGAATTGTAAATTATTATGTTTGATTGGTATAATTTTTCACGTGGAAAATGTTGAAGTAAAAGTATTTTTTGGTGTTCGTTTAACTTTGTTTTACATGAAAATTGTCAATTTAAAAGATATCCACTTCTACCATTGTTCCTAGAATTTGTTTCCATTGCCAAAAAAAAAAAAAAAGGAAAAAAAAGCGATAAAAAAATCATCTATATTTTGGGGTTCGTTTGGCTTTGTTTTACATGAAAATTGTCGATTTCAGGGACATTATCTTTTTCAATTGTTCCTAGAATTTGTTCTTGTTACATCCCTATCTGAACCACCTCACAATATCCACCACAAGGCAGTCCGATCTGCTAGACACCCACCCGAAGTGGTTCCGAAGTGATCTCTCCAATGTCAACAACCTGCTATCACACTGCGAGCCACAGACAATTCTGTCGAACTAACCGAAGCGCCCTTGCCCATGATGTCGAGGCGAAATGCACTCTGGGGACCTCTGTCAGAAGGTACGCCACCAATTTCAGAAGGAGATCTTTGCCAAGATCCTTTCTGCCCCTAAGGTTTAAATTGACTTGACGTCTCCATGAGGCTAGTTGATATGACTTATCGACTTTATATCAACTCAACTCGGGAGAAGCAATTACCTGCCCATTCTACAGACGCGGCCGATTGATGCCTGTGAGCAGACACCTCATACCGTCAGATGTATACACATGTCCTACATCCAACGGTTCCTCCCACCTATAAATACCCAAGGGTTGACAAGAGGCAAAGGTAATGAAACTTTTACTAGATAGCACTCCATAACAAGTATATATATATTTTCTCCTCCCCTTTATTATTTTGCACAACCTCGTGGGTACTGTTCCAACCACCTGAACATGACTTGACCGTCGGAGAATATACGGCCGCCGCCACCCCCGCTGGTCCCGGTCGTGTGCGTCTGACCGTGCGTTGATTGTGCAAAGGGAGAAATACGTGGACTAGCTCTCGGTTGGCCACGTAGAAGGTCTAATTTTCGAGGCCGTCTATGGGAATCATCTCCCGTTCAATTTCTGCATTCTACACCGAAGAAATCACCGGAAGACTAGTGACTAACCCTGAAAAAGGCACGTTCTTGAAAAAGAACAAAGTCGAGTTATAATCCAAGTTCTCACCACTCTTCAAAAAGGAGATAGGATGAGTTATAGCTATGAAGACGAAAACCCTATGAGAGAGGCCTCTGAAGAGGAGGTTACTCCATAACAATGTTACTTATCAGAGACCCCATCACCGGCGTCCCCGAGGTGGAAGAACAGCCATGCTCACTGAAGGAATGACTCAAATAGCTGCGGGCATGAGAGACATCGCAGCTCAGAATATGGCGATACATGAACTTCTCATGCAAGCCCGAGGTCACCAGGGTTATCAAATGCCCCAAGGATCTTACCCAGTGCAGGAAGCCTCAGTATCTCGTCCCCGAGACCACACCAGTCAACACAGAGAACATCCCCTCGAAAGAGAAGTAGGCACCAAAGCCACATCTTATGTGCAAGGGAACCAGCCATCAAAACCACACTTGGGGGATAATTTCCCTCAAGAATATGAGGAATAGAGGTCGGTAAGCGTCTTCGACCGGATATGGGAGGATCCTAGCAATAGGGTTCACCTAATGAGAAGATCAGTTCGGCCAGATCAGGAACAAGAACAGGCTCCTCCTCCTCCTCCTCCTAGAAATAAGAGGGACAGGAGAAACCTAGTCGATTGGGGAGTTGAGAAAAAGCACATCCTCCTCCCCAGAAAATTCAAGATGATGAAGGGTCAGATGGGCCCTCTCAGTCTTATGAGATCGACGATGATGATAATAACCTCCCTTTCTCAAGGGAGATCCGAAGCTTCCCAATGCCAGCAAATTTCATGCCTCCTAAGATCCCCAAGTACGAAGGAAAGGGGGACCCAGAGAAGCACCTCACGAAGGATATGACACAAATGAGTCTTAGGGGAGCCTCGCCTGCTTTGAAATGCGGAGCCTGGAACCGCCAAGTTTGGTACAGCAGCTCCCTCCCTTAAGCATTTTCTTGAACCAGTACCTCTCGCGAAGAGAATGAGAGACCCCAGTGCAACGCCTGCAAGACATGAGGCAGGCCCCTAAGAGACGTTGAAAAGCTATCTGGCCAGGTTTACGGACGAAATCACATACTGTGAACAGGTCACTAACAGAGAAGCCCTTTTAGCCCTGAAAGACGGCCTCAACATGAACACTTTGTTCTGGAGGGACGGGCGCAGCAAGAATCCTTCCACCTATGACGAACTCGTGGAAATGATGAGAGTTGAAATCGTGAGTGAAGAAATGATTGATCACCGAAATTGTGTCGTGCAGGGACTCCGTCTTCCTCAGAGGCAGGTAGGTCGATGACTCGTAGTACACCTTGTTACTCAACAATGGACTTAGGCAGGACACACAATAGCTCCCACATCCGAACAGGCGCTGGCTCCCACCACATTGAATGCAGTGCTGGTGTTGGCATACGGGAATGCTCCTACCGAAGTGGGACCATTCGGAAGAGCTGATAGTAAGAAGAAGAAGAAGAAGAAAAGGTCAAACAGGCCCTTGGAGGGGGCAAGGTTTTGCATGGTCCATCAACTCTATGGGCATGACACTAGTGAGTGCCGAGACACTAATCGATGCCCTAATCGGAGTAACCCACACCCTTCCAGCAGGAGCGAATATCCTCGTAGATCTACCTCCCCGAACAGAGGGGAGAGATGGCATAGAGGGCAATCACCTTGGAGAAGAGAATCCAGGGACCGAGGTCAGTCTAGACAGAGAGACCAGGCCCATTCTCTGGGAGCCAAGTCATCAGGGAAATCGACACAATCATTGGGGGCCCTCACATCGGTGGCAACACTAGAAACGCCCAAAGAAATTACACAAGGGAAGTAAAGGACCCACCAATGATTACCTACATTGTCAACGAGTCGCAAGCAGCCGATAGGATGGTCCCAATCACCTTCTCCCAGGAATCTGCAAAGGGGATTCACCACCCCCATTGTGATGCATTGGTTGTAAGAGCCGTGGTGGCTAGAAACGGACTGAAACGCATACTCGTCGACAATGGCAGTTCGGTGAACATATTGTTCGGCTTTACCTTTGACAAAATGCAGATTAAACATGGGTTGATCCCCATGACCGACCCACTATTCGAATTTACTGGGGACAGCATCATCCCATGAAGGCGGATCACTCTGCCCGTCGAAATGGGTTCGGTACCTCTAATGGCCCAACACTTCATGGAATTCTTGGTGGTAGACCACAGATCGGCCTATCACGGAGTATTAGGCAGACCCGCTTTGAAAGATCTTTGGATCGTCATGTCCATCCACTACTTGTGTATGAAATTTCCAACTGAACATGGGATTGCAATGGTCCGAGGCAATCAAATGGGCTCTAGGGCATGCTACTTAAAATCGCTGCGAAAGTCAGAGCCCCAAACTGTTAATGTAATCCTAACGGAGGTTCCCACTGAAACCAATACAGGCGTGGAAATGCTCGACGCCCCTGAACAAGGGCATACCTTTGAGCAAGAGGAAGACGTCGACATGGAAGAGGCCCCTAAACAAGGGCACTCTCTTGATGAGTTAGATCCCCGAATAATTGACTCTGAACCAAATGCAACCCCAATGGAAGAATGGAAACTTTCTTCGCCAACCCAAAAGACCCCAGTCAAGTCTTGCGTATAGGGAAGGCACTGTCCCCCGAAGCAAAAGAAGAAATGATAAGCTTCCTGAAAATGAATTTGGATGTCTTCGCTTGGAAGCATAAAAACATGGTGGGAATAGATCCAAGGACCGGTTGCCACCATTTTAACATCAACCCCTCTTGTACCCCCCATCGACAGAAGAGATGTGCCCTCAATCCGGAGAGGTACGAGGTACTGAAAGACGAAGCGAACAAACTTAGTCGCAGTGGTTTCATAAGGGAAGCCATCTACCTGAAGTGGATATCCAATCCGGTCCTAGTGAAAAAGCCTAGCGAAAAGTGGAGGGTATGCGTAGACTTCACTAACTTGAATAAGGCATACCCTAAAGATAGTTTCGCACTTCCAAGGATAGACCAACTTGTGGATTCCACTGTTGGACACGAACTGCTGAGCTTCATGGATGCATACTCAGGGTACAACCAAATACCCATGTTCCAATCGGATGAGGAAGCTAAGTCGTTTATTACGAACAGAGGTCTGTATTGCTACAAATTCATGCCCTTTGGATTGAAGAATGCTGGAGCTACACATCAGAGGCTGGTCAACATGATGTTTGCCGAACTAATTGGCAAAACCATGGAGGTTTACATGGACGACATGTTAGTCAAAAGCCTCTAGGCAGCCGAACAAGTAAGTCACCTCGACCAAACTTTTTAGATACTTAGAAAATATAAGATGAAGTTGAATCCCCTCAAATGTACCTTTGGAGTGGCATCGAGTCAATTCTTGGGATATATTGCCAATCAAAGGGGAATTGAAGCAAATCCAGTGAAAATAAGGGCTTTACTAGAGATGAGGTCACCTCAAAAACCAAAAGAGGTCCAAAGTCTCAATGGTCAGATAGCCGCACTCAGTCGCTTTATCTCCAGAGCCACAAATAAAAGTTTGCCTTTCGTCAATGTACTTAAGCAAGGAAAGAAGTTTCAATGGACTTCTGAATGTGAGGAAGCCTTCCAGGCGCTGAAAAAGTACCTCGAAGAGGCACCCCTCCTGTCAAAACCTCAACCAGATGAGTCACTACTGCTATACTTAGTGGTTTCAGACGTGGCGGTCAGCGCCGTCTTAGTCAGAGAAGAAAGTGAGGGCCAGCTGCCAGTGTACTACGTCAACAAAGCACTTCTTCTAGCTGAAACACGCTACCCAGACATGGAAAAACTGGCACTCACCCTTATCACATCCTCAAGAAAACTGAGGTCATACTTCTAGGCCCACTCAATCGAATTTCTCACCAGTTTCCCATTAAAAAAGGTGATGCAGAAAACAGACGCATCATGACGCCTGCTAAAATGGGCAAACGAGCTCAGTGAGTTCGATCTATTGTTTCGATCTTGACACGCCATTAAGGGCTAGGCCCTTGCAGATTTTATGGTTGAATTTGCCAAAGCCCCAGAAATGGAGGCTACAATGGAACCAGCTGAGCTCCCCACATGGAAACTTTTCGTTGATGGGTCCTCAGGAGAGACTGGCTCTGGGGCAGGGATCGTCTTGGAAAGCTCGAAAGGCCACAAGCTAAATTGCACGTAAGGTTCAGCTTCAAAGTCTCGAACAACGCCGCTGAATATGAGGCCCTTCTAGCAGGTCTTAGATTTGCTAAAGAGATGCAGGTCAGAAGGCTCCTGGCGAGCAACGATTCTCAACTTATAGTGAATCAGGTCAATGGGAACTTCGCAGCCAAGGACAGTAGCATGGTTACATACTTGAAGTTAGTTCTAGACCTAGTTCCTCATTTTAAAAGATTCGAACTGACTCAAGTCCCCCGCCAAGAAAATACATATACAAACGCCCTTTCAAAACTGGCCAGCAGCAAGGATTTGGAGCTGCTAAAGGTTGTCACTATTGAGCACTTATCAAAGCCCTCCACTTCCGGAGGTGAAGAGGTACTATGGATAGAAGGCACCCCATTATGAATGTAGCCCATCATCACCTATCTGAAAGATCAATCCTCGCCTACCTCTAAAAGCGAGGCGCGGAAGTTAAGAAAAAGGGCTCCGAGTTTCGTCCTGCAAGAAGATACCCTTTACAAGAGAGGCTTCGCCTCACCACTTCTCCGATGCGTGGGAGGCGAATAGGCCACGTACATAGTCAGGGAAATCCATGAGGGAATCTGCGGAAATCACTCCGGAGGAACAGCTCTGGGACACAAGGTTCTCCGTCAAGGCTACTTCTGGCCGACCTTGAAAATGGACGCTTGCCAGTTTGTCCGGAAATGTGACAAGTGCCAGCGCTTTTCAAATATTCAAAGGTAGCCTTCTCAGAGCCTCTCTGTAGTAACTAGCCCTTGGCCATTCGCCAAGTGGGGTATTGACTTCATTGGTCCACTCCCCAAAGGAAAAGGAAGCGCAACTTTCGCCATTATCGCTATTGACTACTTCACTAAGTGGGTCGAGGCCGAACCTCTTGCCAAGATCACCGAGGTGAACACTACTAAATTCGTCTAGAAGAACATCATTTGTAGGTTTGACATTCCCCACTCCTTAGTGTCTGACAATGAAAGACGGTTCGACAAAAGAAAGATGCGAGAATTATGCGATGAGCTAGGCATTAAGAAGGACTTCTCAACGCCTCATCACCCTCAGGCAAACGGACAAGTTGAGGCAGTGAACAAGACTATCAAGCACACCCTGAAAAGGAGCTTGACACCTCAAAGGGGGCTTGGGTGGACGAGCTCCTCCACGTCCTCTGGACCGTCAGAACAACTAGCACAATTGCAACAAGGGAAACACCATTCTCAATGACCTACGGAGCCGAGGCCATGAGCCCAATCGAGGTCAGGGTCCCATCACACCGTTGGATACACTTCAATGAGATCAGCAACGACGAGACTCGAATAAGCGAACTCCACCTCCTTGAAGAAAAGAGTGATGCTTCCCATGTGAATTTGGCAAAATATCATCGAAAGATGACCCTCTATTAGAACTCCAAGGTCAAAAACAGAACTCTTCATTTGGGGGACCTCGTCCTCAGAAGGGTCTTCCAATCTTCGAAACCAACAGGGTCCGGAGTATTTGGACCGAACTGGGAGGGCCCTTACCGCATCCGCAGAGAATCTCGACCTGGCACTTTCGAAATTGAAGACATGGTAGGAAAGGCACTACCTCATCAATGGAATATCGAACACTTGAGGAAGTACTATCAATGATGAGCTATTGTTCCGATCCGATCTCAATACTGTCTAATGAATGGGTGTTCTGATCTGATCTCAATTGTAAATTCTCTAGCTTACTAAGTGCTGAAATTGCCTTGGTAAAGTGTGGTGTAATTTGTTGAAGTAATGAAACTTTGGTTTTGTGCCACATCGGTTAATAAACTGTTTCCTCAGTCCTTCAACATGTTAACTTAAGTGATCCGATCTCAAATTGTTAACTGATTAACGTTAAGAGCCACTTCGTATTAACTTGAGTGATCCGATCTTCTGTTATTAACTGGTTATTGTTAAGCGACGCTTAGTCTTGAATGTCCATACAAGGGTAAACAGATTAGTACAATAAAATAGCAGAAGCACCAATACTTAACAAAATATTTCATTTCATTTACTTGAATTTGAAATACAAAAAAGGCCAAAGCCATTACAAAAGTTGGCCCTATTCTACTAGAGGGTCTTCTCGGGCCGCTTCTGCCTCGACCGCCTTCGGGGCCTCCGGAGCTTCTTCAGCAAGCTTGTCAGTCCGGCCTCCAATTGGCCCCCCGAACTCCACGTCCAAAGTAGAGATGTCCAGAGTGGGGTGAACTCTTTCAGCCGACCTAGCAAGCCTTGGGTACTCTAGGAAGCCCAAAAGTTGGCGAAGTTGTCATACAGGTGTTCTTCGAAATGGTCAATGAAATTCTGAACCGCCACCTCCCCTGCCGATTTCAACTCCTCCTTCAAGGAGGCGATCTCCTCAGATTGATCCTTCGCCTTTTGCCTCAACTCCACCTTTTCTTTGTTTGAGGCCTCTAGAGCCTCCATGGCGAGCCAGTGGTGCTTGTTGGCGTGACCCACTCGTCGAGTCATGGCAGCCACCTGGCACTCCACCTCCTATAGCTCTTTCTTTAGCCGCTTCACTTCAACTTTGGCGGCAGATAGCTGGGCCTCGGCCTCTTTCCTTCCTTTCTTTTCCTCAGTGGCCTTGGCCCGGGCCTCCCTCACAGCATCCCCATATTACATCGCCTCCTCGAGGCGCTTGGCGAGGTCCTCCCTCTAAGCAATTAAATCCTTCACCAAGCCCTCCAGTTGGATGCTAGTGCTGAGTGCCCGAGCCACGCAGGCACTGTTGGCCGCTACCAGGTCTTCGACCGTGCAGGAAGCGGTGTGGTCCCTCCATTCTTTGGTCCAGTATTTGTTGTGGACTACCGCCACCGCAGCCGTTTCCAGAGGAAGAGCCTCCAACACTTCTTTAACCGGGTCCTCCGGATTGGTGCCCAAGAAGTCGACCTCCTTAGAGGGACAGGTCCTTTTCCTCCACTACTGCCCCGGCACTTAGGCAATAGGAACCGCAGCAAGTGGCGAAGTGGTCGGGGCAGTGGCAACCTCTGTTGGTACAGGCCTCTTCTCCAGAATGGCCACCCTGGTTGGAATTGTAGTCTACTTCAGAATAGGGGATGGCCTCGCCATAGTTGGGCATTTGGAAGGGGCAGCACTCTTCTTGTCCTTCCGCAATAGATCCGCCGTGGGGTCCTCTGCCACCTCCTCCTCCATTGGAGGCTAGAGCCTCTTACTGGCGTCCACCAGGTCCTCCATTTGCTTCTTGTAGGTGGAGGAGGAGGTTTTCAGCGCCCGCGCTTCTACCATCATCCTTTGGATGGTCTTGAAGTCGAGGCGCACAGGCATCTTCTTGTTGAAGCTATTTGCAAAGAACAAACAATAAATCAGTACAAGTGTAAAGACTTCAGAAATATGGAAGGGTAAAGGCTTCGGGACAGTTACCTTGAGATACCATCAGGTCGTGTGTAACGAACTGTAGATTTTTTCTGATCAGCCGGTGGTAAGACCTCTCCTTCTGAGGCAACTGATAAATGATACAAATGGTGTCGAAGTCCTCAGAAGACAGTTCGCACCGAGGAAGAGTACCTTCAAAAGAAATTCAAATGTTAGTCGCTATCCGAACCGAAGAGAAATATAAAGAAACGCAACTGTGATACTCACTAAGAGTCAAGTACTTCGTGAGGATTGTAAGAGGCGCCAGGGGGTCCCCCTTCATCTTGTCCCATCATCAAGTGGCCCAGCACCACGAGCCCTTCCACTTTTTGAGGGAGCTCAGCAGATCAAGCACGAATGGAGTATGGGAACCCCATGAAGTAAGGTAATACTAGCCTCGGGTCTTATCCCCCCCAGCTGTCACTTTTGGGATATAAAGGGTCTGAAAGACGGAGAAGGGCATCTCAACCCCAAGTGACGCCTCTTTTCACAACATCCAGGAGCCAACCATTTGGCTCCAGGAGTTCGGGTTGAGTTGGGTCGGGGCTAACCCATACGACCTAAGTACCATCCTAAAGAAAGGGTGGAATGGAAGACTAAGGCCGGCTCTAAGAATCGCCTCACTTATGGCCACGCGCCCTGGCCTAAGGTTGCAGGCCCTTTCTTCAAGCACGGGGAGGATCAGATCTACGCTATCTGGAATCCTATATTCTGCCCTAAGTCTTTCTAGGTCGGCCTCCTTTAGTTTGGAGGGTTAATCCGATGTCCCCCAGTGCACAGAAGTATCAGCCGGGCTATCTGGCCTCCTACATATGTTCTCCTCCCAATAATCGCTTCGGCTATCTCAGAGGAGGTCGCCACAGTGGGCTCGTCCATCCTCACTAATTCTAGCCCCCTCCCCGAACTAGAACTTCCCTCAGACGCCATTTTTCAGAAAATAAATATCCTAAAAGATACTAAAACTTACGAATTCAGAGGGTTCCTCAGCCGGAAATGGTCAGAAAATGATGTAAGGTCGTCGAAAATCGATATTTTCTCACCGAAAATGCTCGAAAAATACCGAAAATCACGAATGGTATGAGAGCAAAATGAGTTTTTTGTTTGTACAAAGGCGAAAAGCTTCAAAGAAGCTCAAAGACCGCCTTTTATAGAATGCTTCAGCTGATCTCCTCCATTGAATTCAAATGCAATCAATCTGGGCCGTACGTCACACTATCAATCTAGGTCGTTGAAATGAAACGTCAGATTTCATCTACGCCTAAGATCTTCCTGTGACCCTCACGCTTGCATAAAACGCGTCACCTCGGTCACCACCAGTCGTCGACAATAAGTAGCCACAGCAGCCTTTTAGGGGAATGGGCATGACACCCAACTGTCACTTTGAAAATACGCAACAACTGTCAAATCATTTAACGTCAGATGCCCGCCTCAGGTCGATCTTCTCACTCAACTTTCAAAGTTTAGACGTACCTAACGCGGAGTCCCCTGTGAGTCATCGCCTCGATCGATGCGTTTCCTCCTAAACTTTATAAAGTTTTAGCCATCTCCCAACGCGTCGTCCCCTGTGTGTCAGCGCATCAATAGCAGATGAGCTCCTCACTCAACTTTACAAAGCTTAGACGCACCTGATGCGGAGTCCCCTGTGGGTCATGCCTCGGTCAATGTGCTCCCTCCTAAACTTTACAAATTTTTAGTCATCTCCCAACACGTCGTCCCCTGTGGGTCAGCGAATCGGTGGTAGATGAGCTCCTCACTCAACTTTACAAAGCTTAGATGCACCTGACGTGAAGTCCCCTGTGGGTCATCTTCTCAGTCGATGCATTCCCTCCTAATCTTTACAAAGTTTTAGCCATCTCCCAACGCGTCGTCCCCTATGTGTCAGCGCATCGGTGGCAGATGAGCTCCTCACTCAACTTTACAAAGCTTAGACGCACCTGACGTGGAGTCCCCTGTCGGTCATCACCTCGATCGATGCATTCCCTCCTAAGTTTTACAAAGTTTTAACCATATTCAAACGCGTCGTCCCCTGTGGGTCAGCGCATCAGTGGCAGATGAGCTCCTCGCTCAACTTTAGAAAGTTTAGACGCATCTAACGCGGAGTCCCCTGTGGGTCATCGCTTCGGTCGATGTGTTCTCTCCTAAGTTTTACAAAGTTTCAGTCATCTCCCAACGCGTCGTCCCCTGTGTGTCAGGACATCGGTGGCAGATGAGCTCCTCACTCAACTTTACAAAGTATAGACGCACCTGACGCGGAGTCCCCTGTGGGTCATCGCCTCAGTCGATGAGTTCCCTCCTAAATTTTACAAAGTTTTAGCCATCTCCCAACACGTCGTCCGAAGTGAGTCAACGCACCGATCACAGATGAGCTCCTCACTCACCTTTACGAAGCTTAGACACGCCTAATGCGAGTCCACTGTAGATCATCACCTCGATTGCTGGGTTGATTTTCTTCCTATACATCATCCAGTCTTGCAGCACTTCGGTCCACATAAGTAAGTGTTTTCCTTACGCAGCAGCGAAGGTTTAGAGCATTTGCCTAAGATTGTCACTCCAGCGAAATCAGAAGATCGACCCACAAGTCGCGGTCCACGTACCAAGGCATACACATCCGGTCAGAAAGGCAAGCCCACCCATGATATAAATATTCATACCTAGACTTGGGGGACCACTGTTATGCCCCTATCTGAACCACCTCAAAATATCCACCACAAGGCAGTCTGATCTGCTAGACACCCACCCGAAGTGGTTCCGAAGTGATCTCTCCAATGTCAACAACCTGCTATTACACTGCGAGCCACAGACAATTCTGTCAAACTAACCGAAGCACCCTCGCCCATGATGTCGAGGCGAAGTGCACTCCGGGGACCTCTGTCAGAAGGTACGCCGTCAATTTCACAAGGAGATCTTTGTCAAGATCCTTTCTAGCCCTAAGATTTAAATTGATTTAATGTCTCCATGAGACTAGTTGATGTGACTTATCAACTTTATATCAACTCAATTCGGGAGAAGTAATTACCCGCCCACTCTACAGACGCGGCTGATTGACGCCTATGAGCAGACACCTCATACCGTCAAATGTATACACATGTCCTACATCCAACGGTTCCTCCCACCTATAAATACCCAAGGGTTGGCAAAAGGTAAAGGTAATAAAACTCTTACTAGATAGCACTCCATAACAAGAATATATATATTTTCTCATCCCCTTTATTATTTTGCACAACCCCGTGGGTACTGTTCCGACCACCTGAACTTGACTTGATCGTCGGGGTGTATACGGGCGCGACCACCCCTGCTGGTCCCGACCGTGTTCGTCTGACCGTGCATTGATTGTGCGTAGGGAGGAATACGTAGAGTAACTCTCGATTGGCCACGTGAAAGGTCCAATTTTCGAGGTCAACAATGTGTTAGTTAAAAAATAGGAAACGTTTTGGATTTATGTGTAATATTATTTTATTGAAGAATGTGTGGTTAAATGATGTCAAATCACTGTTTATGAATGTATTTTTTTTTTTTTTTGGGAAAGAATGAGACTCAAACAAGGGCTTAATAATTCAATTTAAAAATATATCTTAATGGTCACTGAACTTTGCCTTATGTTACTACTTAGTCACTTAATTTAAAAATGTATCTCAATGATCACTAAACTTTGTCAAGTGTTATTACTTTATAATCGAATTTTAAAATGTATCTCAATGATCACCAAACTTTGTACCGTATTACCCATCCGTCACTCAAATGGAAAAATTCGTTAAATCTAACAAATGATGTCAACAAACGACCTCACGTGAATTCAACAGTTAACAAAAATAGACTATTGATTGGTTATTTTTAAAAAAAATTGGCGTTAAAATAGAAAGGGTCAATGATCATATAATTGAAAACAAATTAAGAAAATATATATTAGTTTGGAATTAATTGGATGAAAAATATTTAATTTTATACATATTATCGGACTGTACTCTGAATAGATTTTTTAGATTGTTCCTCAGGATAATTTTACCATTGAAAGGCATCGTCCTGACCAATTGCTGTGTACGCGCGTGAAAGTGGTAAACCGTAGATTTCTCTACTGTTACACTTATCATAAACGTGTACTTGTTCTGGAACCTTTCCACTTCACTGGTTGAAAATACCATGCGTGCTAGGTGTCCCCTTATCCAGAGCAGTGATCGACAGGTCGCAACGTCCTATTGGTGAACCACGTACAGAACAATTTTTTTATTTGAGTAGACCCCATTAGATGGGACCCACACAATTTTTAGGCAATCAAATTTCTTCAAGCCCATATATGTGTCATCATACTGTCCATAGCAGCCAACTTTTTTCATTTTCTTGCTATAAATCAAACTTCAGATCAGATCCCCCAATCAAAAGCCCAACTAAAATTTATATACATATTTAAAAGAGGGAGAAGTGCGTTGATTGATCAGAGATAGGGGTGATGGGGTAACTCAATAACGCCACAGATTACACTAGTTATTAGTTAAGTCTGTAATAATGCTCAAATTCCGGCCAATTGCACCCAAACCCCCCGCCGGAGAAGGCGGTATTTTGCAAGAGAAAAGTAATATTTCCACAAGAAATGGAAGGGTGAAGAGAAAGTACGTTAGGGTTCAAGGACGGCGCAGGCAGAATAATAATCAGTGCAAGAAAAGGAAAAACATATCTGATCCAGCTAAAGAATTAGGAAATGAAGATGGGCCATCTGAAAACAGTATGGTGACACTTCAACTATTGCCAGAGAATAACGAGAATATTTCGAGCCGAAATTTTCTACACAATCTTGAAGACGGCGATGAAAAAACTCGAGACGATGTGTTAGATGATAAGATGGTGAGTTTTTGCCAGCATCTGGGAGGTCGGAGAGAGATGTTGGATCAGTCAGAAGGTAAGAAAGTCGAACTCGTTGAATCAAAAAAGAATGTGACCAGGCCTCTTCCCGAAAAATCACAAGGCCTTGAATGGAAAAATGAATCTTGGGTTATCATAGAATGTTTTACTGATGCAATCATGGAAGGATTAGGGTTAGGGTTTTCAGACGAAGAAAAGCTCACTAATCTACATATAGATAGAAATCCAGGTTTCGTGTCCGACAATTCCAACAATGTAGTATGGGTTAATGAGGCCTACAAGAAGATGGTATTGGGTGAAGAAAAACAAGAATTAGCAGCAGAATTTAAGGTTTATTTAGTGATCAAAGAAAAAAATATACCCTATTTCTGGTCAGAATTTGCATGCAGAGTGAGGGTTGAGTATTATTGGAATGGACGTAAGTGTGCAAGAACAGTGCCTTGTGATGTTTGGAAAATGGAATTTGGAGGTTTTGCATGGAAAATGGATTTCAAAGCTGCACTAAGTTTAGGCCTTTAGAAGGTATATTTTCCTTCCATCAATTTGTTTATACAAATTGCATAATTAGTGTGTGTTTAGTTATGTTTAAAATTTACTTTTTTGGACATTAATTTTGACAATATTTACTTTCCAGAAAGCATATTTTCTCTGTGGAAAAGTCACTTTATGTTTGATAAATAATTAAATTAATAGCAAACTTGACTTGCTGTGCCGTGAAGCACGCAAAAATGATCTGAATCTATAGAGTAGTGTGGAAATTGTATTTTAATTAATATCTAATTAAACATAGTCATTTCAAAGGACTGTTTGTATGGAGTGTATCTGTGTCAAAACATAAAAAAAAGGTCTTAATTAACATAGGATGCTTGGGAAAAAGATTATTAATTTCTTTTTATTTTCATCTTTTTATATGATTTTTTTTTTTTTTTGGTTAACTTAAATTAAATTTGAGGGGGAAATTTTTCTTTTTAGTGAAGTTAACGGTTGTTGGAGAGAGTGTGAACCTTGACAAAAATATTAATATAGTAGAAAGTTAGGAAAATTAAATGTCAAGGAAAAAGTAAAGATAAAAATTAGAAAAAAGGTCAAACATTGAGGAACACACATAAAATTTAGCCTTTGTTTGGGAAAAAATTATGAATAATTTAATTTATAGATAAAAATGAACGAATGATAAGTGAAAAATACTTGTGGATCCATTAAAATGTGTTATTTAAAAATGTTATAATTTTTTTGATAAAAAGGAGGCTAATTCTTAAAAAGTATTCTTTGATTAGTCTAATGATCTTTGGAGAAGTGTCAACATCCACAATTACAGTTCTTTTAGTTCAATATTTTATAGAATAATGACAACATTTAGAGCTCAATATGATATCATAGCAAATAGAGACTTGATTTAAGTACATCCATCACCCGTTTTATAAAATATTATTATCAAATTTTAGATGGAAAAATAAGTCGGCCTTCATGCTGAGGGAAGTTGTTGAAAAAATAAATATAAATGACTAAATTATTTTTCTCTACAAATATCGAGTTTTAGATGATATGGTTGACATTATGATAGTTGGATGTAAAGAAGATGTCGAGTACAAAATCACTTTATATGCATTCTAGCTCATTTTTTTGTGTAACATGCAACTTATTTTGCAATATTTTATAAGTTCTATATAAGTAATATTTGAAGATGTGTGAATATAAAAAATAGTTAATGCAAATTGTTTATGTGGAATGCACTTTTTATTCATTGAGTAGTATAATAATGAAAAAAGCTCAAGCATATCATGTGATTATCGTGAAATTTTGAATCTCATAGAACGTACTTAGTTTTACAACGTAGAAAAAAATAAAAGCTACTGACAAATGATGGTGATAGATGTATTAATATCTCTATCAATTTTCCAAAGTTCAAGTCTAGAATATTAAGCATCACACAATAAACTTTTTTTTTTTTTGCTTCTTATTTAGTACTCTATGCTTAGAAGGATTCTTCTAAACTCCTTGAGCTCCTTCCGTTCAAAAAATAAAAAATAAAAAAAAATGAGGAAACCTTCAAAATAAAAAGCTCATCAAATTAATTCCAAAAAAGTTGATAAGTAAAATGTCTAAATTATTCGTGAAAAGGGTTTAAATAGTTTAGACATTAATTCATTTACGTGAATACTCATAAGAAAAATCAAATACATTCATGAACATGAAATTTAGTTAACTTGAATTAATGAATATAGGAAAAATAATAATTCATATACTCGTGATCTTGAAAATTAATTTAGACAAAAGAGAGTGTACTTGAACCTCGAGAATGATTTGTATCATAAATTAAACGAATAATTTTGAAAATAAAATAAGTGTACATGAACTTTAATAATTTATTTACTCTTAGCTTAATTGAATAATCCGAAAAGTATATAAAGTTTTCATGAACTTGGGAGAATTAATTTCTTTTGAGAAACTTATTCACCAAACCCACCAATTACATGCATATGTATTTGCTAGTGCAAGGCAATGGTGATGAAAAAGGGGTGGAGGGTTTTAATTAGAAAATTATTTATTAATTGTTGAGTATATGAATGATATAGGGATTGTGAGAGAATTTTTAATTGGAAATTAATATATAATTAAAAACTAAAAGTAATGTATTATTGGAATAATTGAATTATAGTAAGGATAAAATAGTTCAAAAAAATGATTCTCACTTTATGTAAATTTAATATATTATAGATGTGGAGGTGTTGGAATCAGTCTACAAGCTTCGTTCGATAGATCTACTAGGACTTCTGTTTCAAGTCAACAACCATGCCTTATCTTGGATTCTTATAGTGTGTGCAAATGCAATTATTTTGATAGGTGAAAATGTTGTGTCATATACGTCTCTAGAGAGGCACACGAAGATTACAGAAGAGGAATTCGAGATGGAAGATCTTGGATTGCTTAGATATTATCTTGATATGGAGATCATTAAATCCACAAATGTAATACTTATTTCGTAAGAAAAATATACAACCGATATGCATGTTCTAAGATTTTGATATTTAATTTAGAATCTAAGACCACTTAGACACTTATTAATTCCTTAATAATCATGTTCGTGATATGATCGCTTGGTTCCCTATGGAATCCATAAGATTGCTTCTCTGACTATTTTATTTAGTTGAGAAAAAGGGGAATTTGTTGATCAGACTTTGCTGTTAAGAAGTCAATGAAGTGATGGGAGAGTGGCTAAATTCTTTCAATTCTATGTTGAACTTCAGGAATAGCAACTAAGGAAAACAATTTGAGACTAAATTTGAATGAAATCATAAATTGTCATTGTAACTAGGATTTTTCCTAGTAGATCTATCGAACAAGCAAAATAACAAGGAGATTTTTCCTTTCCGTTTAGAGTGAAATCATATATTTGAATTGTAAGGCCGTTTTCCAAGTTTAGAAAATGAGTTCCGTTTTATCATTCGAAAACAAAATCCTTATTGCTTCATTGTGAGATTTCTCATTTGCTTAAGCACTACCATCATACTTCTTTTTTCCCTTTTGCACCCATATATGCTAAGTCGTTACTTCATTTTAGGGACTCTGTCGTGTGATCGTTCACTTAAAATAATAATAATAATAATTGTAACCTTCAATTTTTACTGTTGAATTTGTCAAAGTATCTCTATTGAAAGTAATATCTAGGCCAGAAAAAACCCTAGAGTAGAAGAAAAATGCTGCTCTAAATCTTCTCCTATTGGATTTTGTACCTGTTTACTCTGTGCTCTCTTTTCAATATTTGTTGCTGACAATCTGAGGTGGTTAAATGTGTTTATTTTAAGAAAGATTTTAATGTGATAACTTCGTCTCAGTTTCATTTTATCTTCTCTTTCAGTTCATTCATGGTGAATCCTTTTCACCAATATTTGGAATACGTATTGCAACCAAGCTTTATGCCACATTCAGTTGTCTCTTACTAATTTACTTCTGTGATGCCACTGTCTTCTCTCTTTAGCTTTTTGTTGCTTGTTCAAGATTGCATTTTAGCTCTTCAAATTTGGCATATAACTGGGAATTGTGTCTAAGATTACTGGAATGATGGATTAAATCACTTCTTTTTTCAAACTTACTCTTACTATCTCAGTGAATACCTAAAAATCGTTCTTACTTTCTCAGTGAATGCCTAAAAATCGTGCTTTGAATGCATTATTGCGTATGGCTAAAAACAAAACGTTTTCTTAGGCAATAACATTATAGTGGTAGATGTGCCATTTCCATATGCTAAATCTACCATCAATAATAGTTAAGACATATAAAATGACCAAATCACAAATTATGAGTACTTGGATGTAGAAAGTGATGAAGACATATGATGTCATTTTTATTATCTTTTATTTATTATTTGCAAATTAAGTGTCGTCTAATATTTTTTGGAGTTTAGGAACACAGAGTTTGTGTTCATCTAAACGTCGCAAGTATATGATATCAATAAACAAGTATTAAAGTGGAGAGCCTGGATTATTTTCACACGAAGACTACTTATTCAAATATTAATTTAACCTTGTCTAATTTCTATGACTAAAAATCAAATCAATGGTTTGAGATTGTTATTTGCAAATTAGGTGTCGTCTAATATTTTTTGGAGTTTAGGGATATAGAGAGTTCTTTTATTGTTGAGAGGTGTCTTATAAAAACTTGAATGCAGGATTAATTTTAAATGTTTCAACGGGTACGATTTATTTATTTATTTTTTTTAGCTACGTTGTTGGTGACTATTTTATTTTAGTATTGGTTTAAATTATTTCTAATTCCTTAATTCTTTTATTTATTAGATCTTTTGTCTATATTCTTTTTTTCCTCTTTAGTTGATCTCTTTATTTTTCTTGGTTTTATTGTCTGTCATAGAACAAAAAGATGCAAGACTCTAAAAACAATATGAGATAAGAGATACAGACATCGATGACGATGACATACTTGTGGAAGATGCTGTTGTCATGCGTCGATTTAATATGGAGGGATATGATCTGAATGTCGAAATTGATGAGAGGGACTTGTTATTTATTTGTCGATTTAACTCAACACATGAATTATTTTAATTAAGTCAAACTGGTTATTCAGAAATATCGTATATTTATAATGTAAAATATTCCTAAACAAGTAACGACGAAGGAACTCAACAAGTTAACACTATGCATGAACTCTGATTAAATATCTTAATAGTAGAAGCCATATTTAAAATAATCTCGAATAAATTATTAAAAAAAGTTGGGTACGTCCTTAATCGTGAATCTGTTTAATGATCGTTGGCAACATCTTCCTCTTCTTCAAATTCATCCAAATTTTAATTTTAATTAAAAATCAACAGTTAAATTTACTCATATATTTCATGGATCTAACAACTTTTCAATGACATATATCATGTAATTTATGCCCATGTTACCTGCTAGGTACCAATTTCTGAAAATTGCATAGATGGTTTCTGGAATTTCACATTCTTTCAAATATAGTCCTTATACTTTTGGTTTCGTTAATTTTTGTTCTTCAACATTTCAAAGTGTCCATGTTGGTCTATCGACTTCAAGTTTCTTCATTTTTTATCCTCAGACTTCTCAAAGTATCCATTTTGTTCTCCAAATTTAGCTCATGGTTTAGCTAAAAATTGAATAAAAATATAAGTTAAAGTCAACAATTAACTTTAACAATACATTTCGAAGTAAACACAATTTTTATTCTTATCATTTGTTAATTTTTATCAAAAATTACTAAAACTTTAATATGTAGCAAAATCAAACTGGGGCTTAATGATTTCTTCCATTGGCCTTCCAAGTCCATTCAAGTAAGTCCCACAGTGTCCAACCTTCTTCCAACACTATCATTTCGTCCAATTAATATCCAAATCACTTTATTTATTTTATGCATCTTCAATTGGCGATTTAGTCTAAAAAGGTATAATACAAAATAAAGTGAGTTAAAATTTGCTCAATTAATTTGATTTTAAATTAAGTGGAGAACTTGTGTGGAACATATATCAAATATAATATTCGACTTAATGTGTCAATAAACATGCATAAATAAAGTATGAAAGATTAAAGAATGTAGTCTAACTAATCCACTCGAGCCAAAAAGTAGATTAGATGATCAAATCGAATATTAGGCAAAGTTCTTCAATTAGCTTTTAAAGACTCAAGCGATGGATATCTCCTTTATGTCAATGGCCTTCGTTTTCAGTGCATCCTGAAAATAAAATAAAATTCATATATAGTTCTTATTTAGATTAACAATGTAGAAGCCTTGAGTTACATTCGAGAGTTGTATAATAAGAAGATTTATATCGAGATTAAGAAGCTCCGTCCCTAACTAATCAAAACTATATAAAAACAAAATTTGAATGCCCTCCAGGGTACATCCCAACTGGCAAAGATGATAGCGTTTCAAGGCTGGCAAATCAGAGGTCGTGAGTTCGATTCCTGGAAGGCTCTTGGAAGGCAGATATTCTCCTGAAAGGCAGGATTTATCCTGGAAGGCAAGGTGCAAAGATGAGAAACGACTTACTTGACACTTTGGCAGATCAGTTGGGGGCTCTTGAGCACTGGTCAGTTTGGGGCACAACCTGCGGTTTAACTTGTCTGCAACTTGAGGGGCCAGGTGTAGACTCCAAGATTTAGTCACTGTAAGGTGGATACCTGGATATCAAAAAAAAAATTGAATATTAAAAAATATTGGTCTAAGCATCACATCATCCATCATACGTAACATATATTCAAAAATAAATGTCAATAAACTTGATCTTCGAGAATAAAGTGCTAAAATTAATTATAATTTTTAGCATAAATTGAAGCCGTTTAAACCAATTACACGACTGAAATGAAGTTATGAAACAGATAATTAATTAAATTTGATTAAATTTTATATGATTTTGAAAATTAATTGCTGATTCCAATTGAAAATCTAATTTTGTCAAAAATCCCAAATTCTGGGTCAAACCCTGAATCTGCTCTACACTTGAATTTGTCAAAATTCCTAATTTCTGGTCAAGCCCTAAATTAGGCAAAAGTTCTCAATTTAGTCAATCTATTTCTACACTAAAATTGAAAATCAATTTTGCCCCAAATTCAAAATCCTAAATCAAATTTAAAACCCTAATTTGAAAATACCAAATTCTATTTCAGTCCATAATTTTGAAAATTATCAAAATCAATCTTTGAATCCTTAAAATTCAATTAAAAACAATTTCAAAATAAATTTAATTTTAAGGGGTTGGATTGGGTTGGGTTGGTACCGCCCACGGTGATACAGGAGAACATTAGCACATTTGTGTTGTGCGCTGCTATTGAAGAGCCGTGCCAAAGCTGTTTTGAACAACACCCAAAGAAAGAAAGTTGTTTTACACCTGTTTGGATCCACAATTCCATTTTTATTATTTTCAAAATTCCATTTTATAAATGAGTAAATAAAATGTAGCTTTGTTGTGAAAAGAGAGAAAAAGAGAAGAAAGATAAAACTTAATAGACTTATGTGTATTATAATGAGAATCAAAGCCCCACATTTGTAGAGAAAGATTAGGGATACAATGGTATAATTTCTAAAACTATAAGCGTATAATTGTCATTCAATAATAAATTTATTATTTAAAGCACTCCTTGAATGAAAGATTATAAAATATTTACCTCGTTAAAATTTTGTTTGATAAAAATTCAGTAGGATAAAAAAAAAATCAAACAAAAAAAAATCCAGTTATATTGAAATATTAAAAATAAATATTACCTCATTAAAACCTTAATAGGAAAACTCGGTGGAACAAACCCCAAGCAAAGAAAAAAATAGTACATTTACTCCCTCTGATTTGATCATTAAAAATCTTTGATCGACATATTCCAATCTTGTGAACCAATTTCTTGAATGTAGATGTCAGCAGTGCTTTTGTGAATAAATCAATCACGTTGTCACTTGAGCGAATTTGTTGAATATCTATGTCATCATTCTTCTAAAGCTCATGTATATGAAAAAAATTGGAGAAATATCATTTGTCCTATCACCTTTGAAATAGTCTCTTTTGAGTTGTATAGTACAAGTAGCATTATCTTCGTATCAAATTGTTAGACTATTTTTTGTCGAAATTAATCCGCATAATGTTTGGATATGATGGGTCATGTTCCTCAACCATACACATTCTCGACATATTTCATGGATTACAATAATTTTATAATGATTTGAGGATGTTGTTGTCAAGAATTACTTAATAGATCTCAATGATAAAACTATTTCTCCACATGTAACACACATATCCTATGTATGATTTACCTTTTATGTGGATCAGGGAGATAACATATATTTACATATCTCACTAAAACAGATCTCAACTTTAAGAATAAAATAATCCCAAATCAATAGTACCTTATGTTAACACCATTCCAATATTTTTTAGTTAGTGTAGAGCCATATCTTGCAAAAAGATATACAAAAAAAAATCATGTCAGAGTCGAGTGCAGTTTATAAGATAAGTTAATACTCGAATTGTACTATGATATGGCAATTTAAAATCAAGAACATTTTCTCCATCTTCAAGTAGACTAAATAAATCTTTTCATATCAAGTGATCAAACAACCATAGGTGAAGCCAATAAATGTGCATTATTCATATGAAAAGGTTTTAAAGCTTTTTCTGTTTATGTAGATTGATGAACAAATAATCCTTATAGAAGGTGTTCAATCTACAACCCTAGACAAAAAATTTCTTTTTATTTTTTGCAAATATTTCATCTCAAATTCATTTTTCAAATAATTTGTAGTTTTGTTGAGCTTTTTAGGAGTTTCAATTAAATTTAAATCAACATAAATTTTCACAATTTCAAATTCAATATTTGTTTTCTTTATGAAAACACATGGACAAATATGCTCAATTTTATAACATTCATTCAACAAATATTCGCTAAAGTAATTATACTACAAGCTTCAGGGTTGTTTCAATATGTATAATGATCATTACAATTTAATTGAAAACATAGTTCTCAGACATGAATCATTTATTCCTGGCACTTTAAGTGTTAGGTCCTAAATTTTATATTCTTAAATTAATTAATATAACTCATTTAAGAAAAGAGTTATGGAAACTCGGCTCATTTAAGGTTATGAAAGCTCAAGCCATAAGTTATTTAAAAACCCAATAATTTAAGACATTAAGTTCAAGTAAATGTGATTACAAAGAGTTAACAAATAATTGGGTTGCCACGATGGTTATTTACATGATATTTCATATATGTAGCCTAGGATCAAATCACCATGCACATGTTTTTATAAAAAAAAATTTTGAGTTAAAAACTGTTCATTTTACACATTAAGAATAACTAAAATAGGTTAATTTGATGAAATAATTATTTTATTAGTGGGCATTCATAAAGATTTGTTACAGATCATATGAATAGTTCATTCTCCTCTATTTTTCATTATGTAAATGTTTTATCAAACTTTTTATAAGAATTATTTTTTTATGAGTTTAGAACTCTTTAAATTCCTAGTTAAAGACTCAATATAACAAGATTAATGATAATATAATTCTCCCATATAGTTTTTCCCTATACCTCTCCTCAAATCCAAATTAATCTTATTTTCTCTAAAAAAATCTTTTATGTTAAGTTAAGTTTAAAAGAATAGTATGAGTGTGAAGGAGAAAGGATTTTACACATTTTGTTCATCTATATTTCAAGAAAATCAAGGTAGGTGGCTCTAAGTATTTACCCTTTTGTTCCTTATGTATATATATGTATGCTAATGATGTGTGTTAGAATTTTGAAGCTATAAATAAAGAAATTTATGTATAGCCATAACCGGTTTCTACGACCCCAATGGATATTTCGAAATCATGAATTTGTCAGAATTCATCTACATGAAATGTTAACTTCTTTCCCCTCACTTTATATATATGTATATACGTTTATGACCAAAAGGGTGCACCATGTGATATTAGACCTATTGAGCTTAAAGCTCGCATCTTCTATGTTGACAAATTTTTCAGATTAAAGGAAGGTCAAAAAAGTGGGATTTATGTGGATTGCGGAGGATTTGAATGGAGAAAGGTGCTTCATTTGTTTAGATTATCACATTTGAAGAGTTTCTAGTGCTTACCAGTTATGCAACTTATGTTTAAATTTTAAAAGATGTTAGTTTATCTTTCCTTAAGATTTCCTAGATCTTTTCCTTGATGTGAACTTTTAAATTGTTAATTGGTTTAAGTATGCATATAATTAAAGTTGTTAAAAAAGTTAAGATTAAATGTTAGATTTGTAAACAAAAAATTTCAGCTTATTGTCTGAATTTTATCAGATCATTTCGGATAGAATTCTTTGAATTTTTTGGACAAAACTAATGAAGTTTGAAAGCCCTATGAGTCATCTGTCCGTGAATCAAGTCAATTGAAGGTCGGTAGGACAAGTTATGACATTTTCCGTGTGCTATGTTTAGTGTACCCGAGAATAGTTTTTTCACATGTTTGAGTATCTATTGGAGTCTTTAAATGATCTTAGAAAATTCCGAAATTTTACTATGTTGAGTTAAGAAAATATTATAAATTTTTCATAAAATTATGTAAACAATAAGTGGTCCAACTAAGCTTGATCGTTGGGTAGTACATTGCTGAATTTAACTCCTTTAATGTAAGCTAACATTCATTTGAACCCTCCGTTTTAGTTTCGCTATTTAACAAATCAAAGTTATCTACCTTAAATCATTTGTCACCAATAAATTTTAAAACATGTAATAAATTCAATGGTAACTACAAAGTCAAAAGATAATAAAGAAAATTGTAATTTAACACAATTTTTTTAAAGAAACAAAAGGAACACTGCTATTTTTGTACTAATTTCAAATTTCAAGATTTAGGCCGTTATAGCTTGTATCAAAGCCCAAGGTTTTAAAAACTGATTTTGTAGATATTATTGATGTATAAAATAAATCTTATTTATGCACTTACATGTATAGAAATAATTTAAATAGAAAATGTAGTACTAGCATATTATGTTTTTAAAAGCCTTAAATAAATATCTTCAACACAAATTCTCTTATGTACTTAAGAAAATGTATTAAATGTTTTCTTTTTTAAGAAGAGAGATTGGATAAGGACTTGAATTCTCCTTGGTACTCCACATCCATCAACCACCCACATCCTCAACTCAAGTATAAACATTTTCATGGAATGTTAAAGTTATGTTTTTACGAATTTTATTGTTAGTTGTGAAAAAATATATATGTATTGGGCTATGATAACTATGGGTGACAAATGGCTAAAAGAAACCAACCAGCTAGAAGAAGCAATCTAGTCAGTGCCTTAGAAATGGCGATTAGGGTGTATTTGGATTTTGAAGTTGATGATTCCCTAAATTTAGATTATCATAAGCAAAGTGTTCATAAACGTTGGTTGGCCACTAAGAATGCAGGCTATCAAATCATTGATTGACAAGCCATTCAACATCTCTTGGATATATTAGCACCTCGCGAAGAATATATTGCCAAGCTTTTATAAAAGAAATGGGATCAGTAATTCCATCACGTAATCCTCGTAACATAGAATATGTAGATTTTTGCAATGCTCTTATAGAGTATTGGGAAACCTACCTCGGGGAAGTGATCTCACATTCCAGTTCAGAATTAGCAGTGACGACAGACAATGAGATAACTTAACCATTAAGGATTAATGAGGTAAATCAACCAGTGGAGATCATAGAGAAAACGGTAGAAGAGGACCCGAAAGAAAATTCGGAGGAAGATTGAAAATGAATGTAGAAGACCTATAGATAGGTAAATAAAATAAATAAATAAGAATAATATAAATTGTTTTTCTTTGTAGTTTCAATTAAGCTCAAGTAATATGTAAACTTTCTTAAGTTAAGTTTGGCATATTAGGTTGTAAATGGAGTTATGCACTTTTAAAAATTAATTCTTAAATTGGTGGCAAGCATGTCTAATGGATGAAAATTTATTTTCTTGTCCAAAAGAAACGGTGCAGCCAAACCAAAATTTGATAAGAGATTTATTGCAAGCGATGCAAGAGTTTGTAAGGTAAGCCCCACATGCAAACCATGTAGCTACCTCGACTAAAGCTTCGATTGTGGAAACTTTTAGGAGGTATAAACCACCTTCTTTCAATGGTAAGGGAGATCCATTAGCTATCGAGAAATGGCTATGAAAGTTAGGACAAATTTTTTGACTTATAGATATCTTTCAATGATGCACCAAAAGTACAGTGCACAGGTTTATGTTCACAAGAGTAGCAAGTCATTGGTAGGAATCAACATCCCGAACTAAGACTGAGGCTTAGCAGGAGGCTTTGACTTAGAATCAGTTCAAAGAAGAAGTTATTGAGAAGTTCTTTCCCAAAGCATTAAGGGAGTTCAAGGAAATAGAATTCTTACAGCAAAATCAAGGAATATTGTCTTTGATTGATTATGAGAGGAAGTTCGACCAACTAAGTAGGTATGCTCCACATTTGTGGATACTGACACTAGGAAAATTAAGAGATTTTAGCAAGGGCTTCATCAAGACATTAACATGATCCTTATGTCTCACCATTTTACTACCTATAGCGAAATGTTGGAATGAGCTCATGCTATCTGGTATCAAAGGGCTGGTATTGCAAAATGTATAGAATAAAGACAAGTGCAGACCATCATGGTCAAGGTAGCTAACAAAATAAGTTTGTGGCTAGTAAAAGGAAGTGGAACAACCAGGATAAAGGAAAGAGAAAATGGTAGGATAAGAAAATAAATAGTAAAGCTCATACCAATATAGGAACAATCCTATTCCACCCCGTTAGGAACAATCCTATTCCACCTCGTCCTAAGTGTGGCAAACAACATAAAGGAGAGTGTCTGATGGGAAAAAAATATTTGTTTTCGGTGTGGTAAGTCAAGCCACATAGCTCGAAATTGTACAGAGTTTGTTCACAAGAAGAATGAAGAGCAGGATAAGAATAACAAAGGGAAAGCTCGAGTCTTTGCTATGACCAAGCAAGAAGCAGAGAAGAACCCCAATGTTATAACATGTATTCATTTGATAGCTATTTTCCTGCTTATACGTTATTTAACTCTGAGGCAATGCAATCTTTAGTTTCATCGTCTTTTGTAGATAAGTCTACTATTGCATGCAACAAGCCTGACAGTATACTAGAAGTTAGCATTCCTTTAGGAAGGGTGCTAAACATTGATAAGATAGCTAGTCAGTTCAAATTAAACTTGAAGGAAGAGCATTTGTGGCAAATCTATTCATAATAGATATGAAAGACTTAGACTTAACTTTAGGCATGTATTTGTTTGGTTGTAATAATTCCACCATCCAATGTCGAGAAAAGGAACTGTCTTTTAAAACTCTAGGAAAAGAAGAATTATTCTTCTTTGGATTAAAGACAAAATCTAGGCCATAAGTAATCTCATCTTTAAAGCCAAAAAAATATTGGAGAAAGAAACGAGTCAGGCATATCTAGTAAATGTTTTGGAAACCAGCATCAAGAATGTAAGATGAATAAAGTATTGATAGTACAATAATTTGAAGATGTATTTCAAGAAAATCTTTCAGGTATACCACCAGATAGGCAAATAGAGTTTGCGATAAACTTGGTTCCTAGAGCAGCACCAGTATCTAAAGCACGATATTGAATGGCACCAAAAGAGTTAAAATAATTAAAAGTCAAGAATTGCTAGATAATGTGTCTATTCGACACAGTATCTCTCTGTGGAGAGCACCGATATTGTTTGTTAAGAACAAGGACGGTATCATGAAAATGTGCATTGACTACCATGAATTGATTAAACTCACTATTAAAAATAGTATCCTTTTCCAAGAAGATTTGTTTGACCAGTTAAGAGGAGAGAAAATGTTTTCTAAGACTGACTTAGATATCATCAATTAAAGTTTAAGTCAAGTGATAAACCAAATTCAGCTTTTTGGACTTGGTACGGCCACTACGAATTTATTGTGATTTATTTTGGTCTAACCAATGCTCCTGGGGTCTTTACGGATTTGATGAATATGGTATTTCATAATTTTTGGGATCGATTTGTCGTAGTCTTTATTGTAGATATTTTGATATACTCGTAAGACTAAGATCAACATAAAGAACATCTTAGAATGGTATTAGAAACTCTAAGACATTCTAAGATAGGAAAAGTTATGTGCTAAGTTCAAGAATTGTGAATTTTGGCTCGACCGAATAAGATTTCTTGGTCACATGGTTACTAGTCATGGGATTGAAGTTGACGTAGCTAAATTAAAGACAATAACTAAGATAGTTACTGAAATTGTTAGCACTGGCGGCGTTCGAAGTTTTCTAGGTTCACTTGGCTATTGTCGGAGATTTATTGAAGGTTTTTCTAAGATAGCTAGACCAATGACTCGGTTAACTCGAAAGGAAGTAAAATTTAATTTGTCGAATAAGTGTGAATAGAGCTTCTAAGAGTTGAAACATCGGTTGGTCACAACACCAGTGTTAACGATTTTAAAAGGATTAGAGAGTTTTGTGATCTACAGCAATGCATCTAAGCAAGGCTAAGGGCGAAGGTGGTTGTTCATGCTTCAAGTCAATTAAAACAACATGAGCAAAATTACCTAACACATGACCTTGAACTTGTTGTAGTGGTTCATGCATTGAATTTATGGCAGCACTATCTGTATGGAAGCAAGTGTGAGATTTCTACAGATCATAAAAGTATCAAATATTTCTTTACTTAGAAGAAAATGAATATGAGACAAAGGGGATGTTTGGAGCTGGTAAAGGACTATAACTGTACTATACTTTACCATCCTGATAAAGCTAATGTGGTTGCAGATGCCTTAAACAGGAAATTAGGAGGTCAATTGACATTTTTGTTGTCAGATGAAGATCAGTTGGTTAAAGAGTTTGATAAGATGAAAATTGAGGCTGTTGTTTCTGCGAATCAAATTACTGGTTAGATAGCAACTTTGATGGTTCGACCAAATCTTAAGGATCAAATTATTGAAGCGCTAAATTTAGGTCATTACGTTAAGTCATTTAGGGACCTTCATACATATGTCACTATCAAATGGATCATACAAATATGCAGTTACTATGTCCATAAGGGACATATCGAGCCTTTATGACACAGTCAAACTAATTAAGACAAGAGAATATATTTCCTCATAAGCAGTTCCTAATCTTTGTGAGAAACCTTAAGTTACGAGTCGAGCTTTATTTCTTGTA
Source organism: Olea europaea var. sylvestris (assembly GCF_002742605.1). Taxonomy (NCBI): domain Eukaryota; kingdom Viridiplantae; phylum Streptophyta; class Magnoliopsida; order Lamiales; family Oleaceae; genus Olea; species Olea europaea. Next base: position 125,870 of record NW_019236332.1, read on the forward strand.
ATCTCATCATTTTCATTTCTCTTTTATACAAAACTCATTTGTATCCGATAGAGATTAACTTTTCAGGTGTTCAAACTATAGGTCTAAACACTTTGTGTTTCTCTAAATAATTCAATTCTACATGTATGGCTTCTTTTCATTATAGCCAATCATTTCAATGTTGACAATCTTTAACAAAATTGTAGTTCAGGATCTTCATTTTGCATAGTTAAAGGCAAAAAAATTATCTATAACAACATTATTTTGTTCCCATAATTTTTGAGATAACATATAATTTATTGAAATCTCATCATTTTCGAACACTCATGGTTCATCAAGAACCATATTTTCAATATTTGATTGATCTATTTTTTTCTTATGTTACTTCTATTGAATATTTTTGTTGGTTTTCTCTTCTATTTTTTTTTTCGAGGTATAGAATCTCTTGAACCAACTATCGACCACGCTACAGCATACCTGAAACTCATTTGCCACAGTAGATTGTCCTTCAAGGACATCAATTTTATCTAGTATATATGACTGTCACTTTTTGTATCAATAAATGTATCAGATAATTGATTTGTAATTTTTCGCAAATAAATAAAATTTTCAACATCTTTCTCACATTAATTGCAATGGAAATCAAAGTGAGATGGAGTTGTTTCATACCAATAAAATTTACCTTATTTTTCACGATATAGTTTTATCACACCCATAGTTGAAAAAGTCTTTTGATCAAAATGATAATCTGAAAAATGTGCAGTAAATAAATCACATGTTGAAAGTTCAAAATACCTAATAATAAAGGATAAATCAAAAACAACATAAATCCTAAGTCTTCATTGAGAATACATTTTAGTATGTTGTGGGATGAAATACGGATTTGGATTGCAAACTAAAAACCCATAGGTAAGAAATATTAGATTCATGACCAAATGCTAGTTGCAAATGTGAATATTGATAATAGATAGTTGGTCTTATATGAACCAATGATTCAGTATGTGATATGTTATGACCCCAAATAGAAGTTGGGAGTTTTATTTTTATAAGTAATGGCCTAACAATAAATTGTAGACGTTTAATAAACAATTTCGCTTAACCATTTTGTGTATAGATATAGGCAATCGAATGTTCAATAACAATCACAATTGACATACAATGATCATTGAATGCTTGTGATCTAAATTCACCATCATCATCAATTCGAATTGTCTTGATTGAGTAATCCGAAAATTGAGCTCGTCATTTATGATTTGATCAAATGGTCTAACAGAAACTACATTCCTTATAAAAAGTAGGCAAACGTAAGACCATCTAGTAGAAGAATCAACTAATGATATAAAATAATGAAATGGCCCACATGGTGTAAATAATATTCTTCAGAAATATTAATTATAATATTGTACTATTTCAGGGGCAAGAATAAACTATTATCTAGAAATGTTATCTATTCAAGAGCCATGTATTATTTATATAGCTGTGCTACTTCGGTAGCAACAATGGGATATATTATCAATTTAAATTTATAAAAAAAACATCTAAAATATTTAATCAAGTTAAAAATATTAATTACAATATATACAGAAATTGACTATGCATGAATTGACCAAAGAAAAGAATAAACAGGAATTGAATACATTGAGCCCCTATTTGGCCCCCATTTTAGGAAAATGAAAATGGATGGAATAGTGTTTTTTTGAAAAATGAGTGGTTGAAAAATAAGGAAAAGTTTTTGATTTACGTGTAATATTATTTTATAAAAGATTGTGTGGTTGAAAATATGAGAGGGAAAAATAAAATGTAATGGAATTGAAATTAATGAGGGTCAAACGGGGGCTGGATGTAGTTATGATGCAACCTTCCGTTACCTTTTGGGAGGCATACGATCCATAAAAACTTTCTAGCAAAAAATGGAAATTAATTGCATATACAGACAAAAAAATTGCAACACAAAAATTATGGTGGCTGACAAATTGGAAGAATAGATACAAATCCAATAATGATGAAATTGACAGAATTTACACATAAATTGACCAAAGAAAATTAAAGGGGCAGACAAAATCAATAAACATGTTGATACAAATTCAATGTTGGCATACAATTAATTTCGAGATGGAGAAAGAAAAGAGTAGAAATTGATTGCAGTAGAAAGCTGAGAAGAAATTACAATTTCAATTCTGTTAAGGAGCAAAAAAAATTCAAGAAATTCATTTTCTATAATCTATCAATATATTAAAAAAAAAATCACATGCCACCATATTGATTTAGTAAACATGATAGATAATTATGCTTATATAAAATTACTATCTTCACTAAAATTAAAAAATTTTAGTTATCATGCTGATTATGTGTTGTGAAAAGATAAGGATATAACAGTAATAATTTCTAGAGCTGCACATTCATTAATAACTTACCATTTACAACGACTTTCAAATTATTCCAAAAGTCTAATTTGAATTATTTCAAATGAATCATAATTCCAATCCACGTTTCAACTCATTAATCTAACAATTATTTAGTCAGATCAAGAATCTCTATCAACGTAATTGCTAACCATCAAAGAGGTTCTAATAACACTATTGGGAAATAAGTAGGTATGAACATCGAAAATTTTAATTTTGAATTTCATAAAGGGAATTTCTAATGTACCGAAGTTACATGTTCGTTAGAAACATATCTAGCTTGTGCAATATCTCGAATCGCTTAAACTTGTAGACTGGATGATTTGACATGTACCAAATCAGATACAAGTCATGAATTCAAGTCTCATAGCAGTCATTTATGATTATAAAAAGAAAATGTTATATATATATAGAGTGAATCTGGCCTGGGTTTGTTGCAAACAAACTCAAATAGAAATTGTCTCCTTCCTAGCATTTTAAGCTTTTGATTGCTATAATTCGGACCAAATTTGAAACTATTTTATTAAAAGTAGAACAGCTCCGATACCACTTGTTGGAGATGAAAGAGGCTAATATGATACAATATGAAATATATGATCACATACGGAGAACAAGACTAAAGGCAATAAATAGATTGGCAGATAAACAAAGTGTTTTATTCAACAATCAATGAAAAAATAATATTATTACAACAATCTCAGCAATTCATAAACTGAATAAAGAGTCTACTATTTATACGTGACATGTCATAAATTGAATGGAGATTTTCTCCTTTTGACAAAAGGAGAAAATCTTGGACAGCGCTGGCGCTCAAGCGAGAGCTCGATGACAGGCGGACGACGGCTCCCTGCTCCAAAAGTTCGCCTATTGCTTGAGCGGGCAGCTAACAGTGAGCTAGCGAAAATGCGATGACTTTTCTTCCCGATTCATAACTTTGATCTCTTCAAGATCTCTTTAACTAAAACTTCAATGCCCACTGGAATTTGGGTCAAATTACAACAAATCTCCAACTGAACCATATTTTAGTGCAACGAACGAAGCATCAAAATTTCTCTACCTGAAAAAATAAGTCCAACTACAATGAAACATCTAAGCTCTTCAATCCGAACCTAACTTCTCCAATCACACAAAAATAATCTTCATCTTCTACAGTGTCCAACATGGATACACCGGGTTCCAAAAAAAAATCACAAAGAATACAAATTACCAAACAGGATCGAAACACACCCTGTAGCATAATCAACTCTCAATGCTTTCACCAAAGGCCCCTTGTTAGTCATGCCACCTTCAAAAAAAAACCCTATAAGTATGCGTAACCAAATCAACATCCCCATAGCTATCTCTAATAAGTCTCTATCCCTAGTAGTTGAATAGGATAGAACCACAAACAATGGTAGCAAAGCGAAATTATCCATATCCTCCAAACTCAACTGAGTAGTATTCTTCAATATGGATCCAAAGCTAAATCCCAAATATACCGTACCAAACTGGATATCCACCATGATACTAAACCTATGCTGATTTTCTTCATCGATTCTACCCGACCTTGCAAAATGTATAATCGAGTCCTCTTCTGCCCCTCCAATACAACACGGACACCCTTCTAAATCTTCAAAACTTCACCTGCTCTAGTGAACGCGTACCCTTCGAATCAAGAGTACTCAACGAAATGAGATTTTTCTTCAAAATCGAAATATGTCGAACGTGAACAAGTGTTCTACATGTTCCATTTACTAGCTTCAATTTGACTATCTCAATAACAGCTATCCAACAAGATTTGTTATTACCCATGACAACGACATCTTGTGTCACCATTTCATATGTTTCAAACAAATTCCAATTGGGACACATATGGAACGCACAAGTTGTATCTAAGATCCATTCCTCGTCAGGTTTGGATTCCACATCAGAAATTGCCAAGAGATTTCCATTACTCAAATAGTCCTCAACTATGTTGGTATCATCCGAAGTGTTTGATTGCTTTCAATAATTTGCAATTTAATTATCTTTGCTCTACAACTTCTCGCAATCTCTCTTAATGTGTCATTTCTTCTTGCAGTAAAAACAAACCTGATTATTGAAACTCCTCCTCAACTTACCCCTTCGCTGATCACCATGAACTACAAGACCTTCTCCATCTCTGGACTCAGACCCAACCAGATGCTTCATCTTATCATATGAGAATAGAAGCATCATTGACATCTTTAATGGTAAGCGTATCACGATTATACAAAATCATGTCCCTAAACAAGTAAACAAATGAACAGTGAACACAACAAGACTAAAGACAAATCTTTTTCATCATACTTTACTGCTAATATCTGCAAATCAGCGACGATCTCCTAGAACACAGACAGATAATCTTTCAAAGATCCGCCTTCTATTATGCGATGAGAATATAACCCCTGCTACAAATGCAATTTGCTTGTTGGACTTTTGATCATGCACAATTACTCCAGTTTCAACCACAATGCAGCTGTTGTCTTCTCCTTCAAAACATCCTGAAGAATATTGTTAGAGAGATGAAGATGAATCTGTGAAAGTGCATTCCAATACTTTCGTTGTTTCTCCTCTATTGTTCAAGTTGTGGAAATTTTGTCAAATCCCGACAATACATCATCCAAATTCATCTGCACCAATACAAATCGCATCTTCGCTTGTCACAACGAAAATCTTGTATTGCGATCCAAAAGCGAAATTTTCATACTTCATGGCTACCATCGATAACACAAACCTCAAACAAAATCACAACTTTATTCTGATACCACTTGTTATAATTCGGACCAAATCTGAAACTACTTTACTGAAAGTAGAACAACTCTGATACCACTTGTTGGAGATGAAAGAGGCTAATATGACACAATATAAGTATATGATACACAGAAAACAAGACTAAAGGCAAGAAATAGACTGGCAGAGGAACAAAGTATTTTGTTCAACAACAATGAAGTGAATAATATTGTTACAAAAACCTCGATAATTCATAAACTCAATGAAGAGTCTACTATTTATAGGGAACATCCCGAAACCCTAAAAGTAACCTAATGGATGGAAACTAAGTCAACATACGCAAGAAATAGACGAAAGGAAAAATCTCAGACAACTCTGTTGCTCGAGCAGCATCTAGCGCCAGGAGAGCAACAGGCTTGTTACTTGAGTGAGAGCTCGGCAATAGGCGGGCGACAGCTCCCTGCTCCAAAAGTTCGCCTGCTGCTCAAGTGGCCAGCTAAAGGTAGGCTAGTGAGAATACGGCAACTTTTCCTCCCGGTTCATAACTTTGATTTCTTCAAGACCACTTCTACTAAAACTCCAATACCCACTAGAATTTAGGTCAAACTACAACATAGACAAGGTGATTCAACCTTTTGAAATGAAGCATTTTTCTGGTTTGTAGTAGCATTCCTATCTTAATTACATTGAGCTCAAGGCTAGAGGGTATGTGTTAGCCAAGGCAGTAGCCTTTCCTTCCTTGTCGGTGATATTGGCTTAGGTAGCTGGGATATATTGGCTTGGTTGACCTTGATTTGTGCGGAGAAATTCAATGTGCTCCAAGACCTTTGTGATGATTTTGCAGGTTATTTGGCAACTTCTGAAACCTTGGTTTTCGATGGCTGGCTGAGGACCAGCAATCTTTGTTATATCGATAATGAAGGTTTCCCTTTTTGTTGTAGATAGGCTTAAGGAATTAATTGAATACAAAGGATACAAGGTTAGCGTCACTAGCCGTCTCCTCTGCACAAGGTTCTACGATTAACCAATTAATGTACTTTCAGTTCCAAATATAAGCATGATTTCATAAGTTTAAAATTCACTCGTCTGGAAATTTTTTTCCCAGACATATTTGAGGTTGTTTAAAATTTACTTTTTTTCCGGTTTATCAATATAAAATCTTACATTTGTTTGATTAAAACTGTAATAAGTTTACACTATGCTCGGTTGTCCCTGCTGAGGTTGAACGCCAGCGTCAATCTCACCCAGATATTGTACATGCTGTGCTGCTGTAATACCTTAAGCTTCACCACCCGAAAATTTGATTACATATGCTGTGTAGAACTTGACAGATGAACAAGATTTTTGACTGATTTTTCTTCTTTAATACAGTCCAGTACTAGCTTCACTTACAATTAACTACTTTGCCAAGCATAAACTGCTTAGTGCTCATATACCATAAGGGTATGGAAAAGCTCACATTTCATGTATGAAACTTGAATAATCAGATCAAACGATATTAAGAAAGAAATATAGGTTGAAATCAACTGTAATGTCTAGTCACGTCCAGCACTATTTATCGAACATGCCCTTAACGACTTTATAAACAGTCTTTTTTTCTGTATAAAGGCATGATTTGTGATGAGATTGGACCAAAACACAAAGGTGACATACTCGACCCTCTTCCAAAACAAAAGGATACAGAAATAGTTTCTTCTAGTCAAAATCCATGGAGATTAGCATCCATCTGCCATAATCCAATTTTTCATACTGTGAATTTGGAAGGAACCGTGTCAAAATCATCAAAGTCGAATCTCTGTCGCTCTCTTCCAGCCTGGGCATATTAAAGACCAAAAAAGGATTCAACTAACATACAGTTCGAGAAAAGTGCCAGTAACATACAGTTCGAGAAAAGTGCCAGGAAACCAACTGGGTCGAGAGGACGAGTGTTTAGAGACTCACCTTTCCCAAGTACAAAGGGTCACACGAGAGTTGTTCATCCATATCTGTTAGCTTTCTAGACAGCATCATTATCCTGAAACAAATTTAAAGATGAAAATCAGTGCTATCTACCATATTTGGTGAAATTACACTTTTTAACATTTTGTTTCCAAATATGTTTGGATAAGTTACTTTTTCTCAATTACTTTTAAGTTAAAAAAATTACTTATTTAAAAAGCAACTCTTACTCTCAAATAATACTTTTAAGTTAAAAAAATTACTTATTTAAAAAGCAACTCTTACTCTCAAATAATTAATTTCTAATTTTTTATCAATATAAAGATCATATTTTAACATTTGCTTATTCAATATTAAGTAAACTTGCACGTAAACTATTTAAGCTTAGCCAAACATAAACAAAAGAATGTAGGTTGCTTTCCAAAAACAATAACTTTTCTTTGAGAGTAAATATTCGATCATCAATGTTACTCCCAAAATTCACAAGATGTATGAGGAAATACGAGATCTAAAGAATAACCAAACACAACTCAGAATGTGCACACTCCCCCCAAAATATTGGCAAAACAAATATCATGTGCAAGTTTTCATGTGATCATTCTAGAGATGGCAAAATGCCCCCGCCCCGCCCCAAGTGGAGCCAAAAAAACCCACCCCAACGGGTTGGCGGGGCCGGGATGCCCCACTCCGAACCTGCCCCATGGAAAAAAAAAAAAAAA
>NW_019236332.1:138466-154822 GCF_002742605.1 Olea europaea var. sylvestris
GTCGGAATGGGCCAAAATTTGACTGATTGATTGGAAACAAAAATCACGCCGGGGAAAATTCCTCATTTTTCGCAACGGTGTCGGAATGGACTAAAATTTGACAGATTGATCGGAAACAAAAATCGCGCCGGGGGCAATTTCGACATTTTTCGCGACGGTGTCGGAATCGGCTAAAATTTGACAGATTAATCGGAAACAAAAATCGCGCAAGGGGCAATTTCGTCATTTTTCGCGACGGTGTCGGAATGGGCCAAAATTTGACTGATTGATTGGAAACAAAAATCACGCCGGGGAAAATTCCTCATTTTTCGCAACGGTGTCGGAATGGACTAAAATTTGACAGATTGATCGGAAACAAAAATCGCGCCGGGGGCAATTTCGACATTTTTCGCGACGGTGTCGGAATCGGCTAAAATTTGACAGATTCATCGAAAACAAAAATCGCGCTGGGGGCAATTTCATCATTTTTTGCGACGGTGTCGGAATCGGCTAAAATTTGACAGATTAATCTTAAACAAAAATCGCGCCGGGTGCAGTTTGGTCCTTTTTCGCGATGGTGTCGGAATCGGCTTAAATTCGACTGATGGATCGAAAACAAAAATCGCGCCGGGGGAAATTCCTCATTTTTCGCAACGGTGTCGGAATGGGCTAAAATTTGACTGATTGATGGGAAACAGCAATCGCGACGGTGCAATTTCGTCATTTTTCGCGACGGTGTTGGAATGGGCAAAAATTTGACAGATTGATCGGAAACAAAAATTGCGCCGGGGGCAATTTCGTCATTTTTGGCGACGGTGTCGGAATCGGCTAAAATTTGACTGATTGTTCAGAAACAAAAATCGCGCCAGGGGAAGTCGGAATCGGGTCAAATTTGACTGATTGATGGGAAACAAAAATCGCGCGGGGGCAATTTCGTCATTTTTCGCGACGATGTTGGAATGGGCTCAAATTTGACTGATTGAACGGAGACAAAAATCTCGTCGGGGGCATTTTCGTCATTTTTCGCGACAGTGTCGGAATGGTCTCAAATTTGACTGATTGATCGGAAACAAAAATCGCACCGGGGGCAATTTCGTCATTTTTCAAGACGGTGTTGGAATGGGGAAAAATTTGACAGATTGATCGGAAACAAAAATCACGTCGGGGGCAATTTCGTCATTTTTCGCGACGGTGTCGAAATCGGCTAAAATTTGACAAATTAATCGGAAACAAAAATCACGCCGGGGGCAATTTCGTCATTTTTCGCAACGGTGTCTTAATGGGCACAAATTTGACTGATTGATCGGAAACAAAAATCGGGCCAGGGGCAATTTCGTCATTTTTCGCGACGGTGTTGGAATGGGAAAAATTTGACAGATTGATCGGAAATAAAAATCGCGCCGCAATTTCGTCATTTTTCTTGACGGTGTCAGAATCGGCTAAAATTTGATAGATTAATCGGAAACAAGAATCGCGTCGGGGGCAATTTCATCATTTTTCGCGACGGTATCAAAATTGGCTAAAATTTGACAGATTAATCGCAAACAAAAATCGCGTCGAGGGCAATTTCGTCATTTTTCTCGACGGTTTCTTAATGGGCTCAAATTTGACTGGTTGATCGGAAACAAAAAACACCTCGGAGGCTATTTCGTCATTTTTCACGACGGTGTCGGAATGGGCTAAAATTTGATAGGTTGATCGGAAACAATAATCTCGCAGGGTGCAATTTCGTAATTTTTTCGACGGTGTCAGAATGGGCTTAAATTCGACTGATTGATCGGAAACAAAAATCGCGCCGGGGGCTATTTCGTCATTTTTCGTGACGGTGTTGGAATGGGCTAAAATTTGACAGGTTGATCGGAAACAAAAATCGCTCAAGGGGCGATTTCGTCATTTTTCGCGACGGTGTCGGAATGGGCTAAAATTTGACTGATTGATCGGAAACAAAAATCGCGCCGGGGGCAATTTCGTCATTTTTCGCGACGGTGTCGGAATGTGCAAAAATTTGACAGATTGATCGGAAACAAAAATCACGCCGTGGACAATTTCGTCATTTTTCGCGACGGTGTCGGAATGGGCTCAAATCTGACTGATTGATCCGAAACAAAAATCGCGCCGGGGGCAATTTCGTCACTTTTCGCGACGGTGTCGGAATTGGCTAAAATTTGACTGATTGATCGGAAACAAAAATCGCGCCATGGGCAATTTCGTCATTTTTCGCGACGGTGTTGGAATGGGCCAAAATTTGAAAGATTGATCGGAAACAAAAATCGCGCCGGGGGCAATTTCGTCATTTTTCGCGACGGTGCCGGAATCGGCTAAAATTTGACAGATTAATCGGAAACAAAAATCGCGACGGGGGCAATTTCGTCGTTTGTTGCTACGGTGTCGGAATCGGCTAAAATTTGACAGATTAATCGGAAACAAAAATCGCGCCGGGGGCAATTTCGTCATTTTTCTCGACGGTTTCTTAATGGGCTCAAATTTGACTGGTTGATCGGAAACAAAAAACACCCCGGAGGCAATTTCGTCATTTTTCACGACGGTGTCGGAATGGGCTAAAATTTGATAGGTTGATCGGAAACAATAATCTCGCAGGGTGCAATTTCGTAATTTTTTCGACGGTGTCAGAATGGGCTTAAATTCGACTGATTGATCGGAAACAAAAATCGCGCCGGGGGCTATTTCGTCATTTTTCGTGACGGTGTTGGAATGGGCTAAAATTTGACAGGTTGATCGGAAACAAAAATCGCTCAAGGGGCAATTTCGTCATTTTTCGCGATGGTGTCGGAATGGGCTAAAATTTGACTGATTGATCGGAAACAAAAATCGCGCCGGGGGCAATTTCGTCATTTTTCGCGACGGTGTCGGAATGTGCAAAAATTTGACAGATTGATCGGAAACAAAAATCGCGCCGCGGACAATTTCATCATTTTTCGCGACGGTGTCGGAATGGGCACCAATCTGACTGATTGATCGGAAACAAAAATCGCGCCGGGGGCAATTTCGTCACTTTTCGCGACGGTGTTGGAATCGGCTAAAATTTGACTGATTGATCGGAAACAAAAATCGCGCCGTGGGCAATTTCGTCATTTTTCGCGACGGTGTTGGAATGGGCCAAAATTTGAAAGATTGATCGGAAACAAAAATCGCGCCGGGGGCAATTTCGTCATTTTTCGCGACGGTGCCGGAATCGGCTAAAATTTGACAGATTAATCGGAAACAAAAATCGCGCCGGGGGCAATTTCGTCATTTTTCGCGACGGTGCCGGAATCGGCTAAAATTTGACAGATTAATCGGAAACAATAATCACGCAGGGGGCAATTTCGTCATTTTTCGCAACAGTGTCGGAATGAGCTCAAATTTGACTGATTGATCAGAAACAAAAATCGCGCCGGGGGTAATTTCTACATTTTTCGTGACGGTGTTGGAATGTGCTAAAATTTGATAGGTTGATCGGAAACAAAAATCGCGCATGGGGCAATTTCGTCATTTTCCGCGACTGTGTCGGAATGGGCCAAAATTTGACTGATTGATTGGAAACAAAAATCGCGCCGGGGGAAATTCCTCATTTTTCGCAACGGTGTTGGAATGGTGTGCAACAATTTGACAGATTGATCGGATACAAAAATCGCACCGGGGGCAATTTCATCATTTTTCGCGACGGGTTTCGGAATGGGCGCAAATTTGACTGATTGGTTGGAAACAAAAACCGCGCCGGGGGCAATTTCGTCATTTTTCGCGACGGTGTCGGAATGGGCTCAAATTTGACTGATTGATCGGAAACAAAAATCGCGCTGGGGGCAATTTCGTCATTTTTCGCTACGGTGTCGGAATGGCAAAAAATTTGACAGATTGATCGGAAATAAAAATCGCACCGAAGGCAATTTCGTCATTTTTCGCGACGGTGACGGAATCGGCTAAAATTTGACAGATTAATCGGAAACAAAAATCGTGTCGGGCGTAATTTCGTCATTTTTTGCGACGGTGTCGGAATCGGCTAAAATTTGACAGATTGAGCGGAAACAAAAATCGCGCCGGGGGCAATTTCGTCATTTTTCGCGACGGTGTCGGAATGGGCTCAAATTTGACTGATTCATCAGAAAAAAATCGCGCCGGGGACAATTTCGTCATTTTTCGCGACGGTGTCGGAATGGGCACAAATTTGACAGATTGATCGGAAACAAAAATTGCGCCGGGGGCAATTTCGTCATTTTTCGCAACGGTGTCGGAATCGGCTAAAATTTGACAGATTAATCGGAAACAAAAATCGCGCCGGGTGCAATTTCTTAATTTTTTCGACGGTGTCGGAATCGGCTAAAATTTGACAGATTAATCTTAAACAAAAATCGCGCCGGGGGCAGTTTGGTCATTTTTCGCGACGGTGTCGGAATCGGCTTAAATTCGACTGATCGATCGGAAACAAAAATCGCGCCGGGGGAAATTCCTCATTTTTCGCAACGGTGTCGGAATGGGCTAAAATTTGACTGATTGATGGGAAACAAAAATCGCGACGGGGCAATTTCGTCATTTTTCGCGACGGTGTCTGAATGGGTAAAAATTTGACAGATTGATCGGAAACAAAAATCGCGCCGGCGGCAATTTCGTCATTTTTCGCGACGGTGTCGGAATCGGCTAAAATTTGACCGATTGCTCAAAAATAAAAATCGCGCCGGGGGAAAGTCGGAATCGGCTCAAATTTAACTGATTGATCGGAAACAAAAATCGCGCCGGGGGCAATTTCGTCATTTTTCGCAACGGTGTCGGAATGGGCTCAAATTCGAATGATTGATCGGTAACAAAGATCGCGCCGTGGGCAATTTCGTCATTTTTCGCGACGGTGTGGGAATGGGGAAAAATTTGACAGATTGATCGGAAACAGAAATCACGTCGGGGGCATTTTCGTCATTTTTCGCGACGGTGTCGAAATCGGCTAAAATTTGACAGATTAATCGGAAACAAAAATCACGCCGGGGGCAATTTCGTCATTTTTCACAACGGTGTCGGAATGGGCTCAAATTTGACTGATTGATCGGAAACAAAAATCGCGCCGGGGCAATTTCGTCATTTTTCTCGACGGTGTTGGAATGGGCAAAAATTTGACTGACTGATCGGAAACAAAAATCGCGCCGGGGCAATTTCGTCATTTTTCTCGACGGTGTTGGAATGGGCAAAAATTTGACTGACTGATCGGAAACAAAAATCGCGCCGGGGCAATTTCGTCATTTTTCTCGACGGTGTTGGAATGGGCAAAAATTTGACTGACTGATCGGAAACAAAAATCGCGCCGGGGGCAATTTCGTCATTTTTCAAGACGGTGTCGGAAAGGGCTGAAATTTGATCGGTTGATCGGAAACAATAATCGCGCAGGGGGCAATTTCGTCATTTTTGCGACGGTGTCGGAATGGGCTAAGATTTGACTGTATGATCGGAAACGAAAATCGCGCCAGGGGATTTTTCGTCATTTTTCGCGACGGTGTAGGAATGGGGAAAAAATTAGACAGATTGATCGGAAGCAAAAATCACGTCGGGGGCAATTTCGTCATTTTTCGCGACCGTGTCGAAATCGGCTAAAATTTGACAGATTAATCGGAAACAAAAATCTCGCCGGGGGCAATTTCGTCATTTTTCGCAACGGTGTCGAAATGGGCTAAAATTTGACTGATTGATCGGAAACAAAAATCTCGTCGTGGGCAATTTCGTCAATTTTCGCGACGGTGTTGGAATGGGTTCAAATTTGACTGATTGATCGGAAGCAAAAATCGCGCCGGGGCAATTTCGTCATTTTTCGCGATGGTGTCGGAATCGGCTAAAATTTGACAGATTAATCGGAAACAAAAATCGCGCCGGGGGCAATTTCGTCATTTTTCACGACGGTGTCGGAATGGGCTCAACTTTGACTGATTGATCGAAAACAAAAATCGCGCCGGGGGCAATTTCGTCATTTTTCGCGACGGTGCCGGAATGGGCAAAAATTTGACAGATTGATCGGAAACAAAAATCGCGCCGGGACAGTTTCGTCATTTTTCGCGGCGGTGTCGGGATGGGGCAAAATTTGACGGATTGATTGGAAACAAAAATCGCGCCGGGGGCAATTTCTTCATTTTTCGCGAAGGTGTGGGAATGTGCAAAAATTTGACAGATTGATATGAAAAAAAAACGCGCCGAGGGCAATTTCGTCATTTTTCGTGACGGTGTCGGAATCGGTTAAAATTTGACAGATTAATCGGAAACAAAAATTGCGCCGTTGGCAATTTCGTCATTTTTCGCGATGGTGTCGGAATGGGCTCAAATTTGACTGATTGATCAGAAACAAAAATCGCGCCGGGGGAAATTTCGCCATTTTTCGCGATGGTGTTGGAATGGGCAAAAATTTGGTAGATTGATCGGAAACAAAAATCGCGCCGGGGGCAATTTCGTGACTTTTCGCGACGGTGTCGGAATTGGCTAAAATTTGAAGAATTGAGCGGAAACAAAAATCGCGCCGGGGGCAATTTTGTCATTTTTCGCGACGGTGTCTAAATGGGCTCAAATTTGACTGATTGATCGGAAACAAAAATCGCCCCAGAGGTAATTTCGTCATTTTTCGCGACGGTGTTGGAATGGGCTCAAATTTGAGTTATTGATCGGAAACAAAAATCGAGTCGGGAGCGTTTTCGTCATTTTTCGCGACGGTGTCGGAATGGGCTCAAATTTGACTGATTCATCGGAAACAAAAATCGCGCCGGGGTAATTTCGTCATTTCTCGCGATGGTGTCGGAATCGGCTAAAATTTGACAGATTAATCGGAAATAAAAATCATGCCGGGGGCAATTTCGTCATTTTTCACGACGGTGTCGGAATGGGCTCAACTTTGATTGATTGATCGAAAACAAAAATCGCGCCGGGGGCAATTTCGTCATTTTTCGCTACGGTGCCGGAATGGGCAAAAATTTGACAGATTGATCGGAAACAAAAATCGCGCCGGGACAATTTCGTCATTTTTCGCGACGGTGTCGGAATGGGCCAAAATTTGACGGATTGATTGGAAACAAAAATCGCGCCGGGGGCAATTTCGTCATTTTTCGCGAAGGTGTGGGAATGTTCAAAAATTTGACAGATTGATATGAAAAAAAAACGCGCCGAGGGCAATTTCGTCATTTTTCGTGACGGTGTCGGAATCGGTTAAAATTTGACAGATTAATCGGAAACAAAAATTGCGCCGTTGGCAATTTCGTCATTTTTCGCGATGGTGTCGGAATGGGCTCAAATTTGACTGATTGATCAGAAACAAAAATCGCGCCGGGGGCAATTTCGTCATTTTTCGCGATGGTGTCGGAATGGGCTCAAATTTGACTGATTGATCAGAAACAAAAATCGCGCCGGGGGAAATTTCACCATTTTTCGCGAAGGTGTTGGAATGGGCAAAAATTTGATAGATTGATCGGAAACAAAAATCGCGCCGGGGGCAATTTCGTGACTTTTCGCGACGGTGTCGGAATCGGCTAAAATTTGAAGAATTGAGCGGAAACAAAAATCGCGCCGGGGGCAATTTGGTCATTTTTCGCGACGGTGTCTTAATGGGCTCAAATTTGACTGATTGATCGGAAACAAAAATCGCCCCAGAGGTAATTTCGTCATTTTTCGCGACGGTGTTGGAATGGGCTCAAATTTGAGTTATTGATCGGAAACAAAAATCGAGTCGGGAGCGTTTTCATCATTTTTCGCGACGGTGTCGGAATGGGCTCAAATTTGACTGATTGATCGGAAACAAAAATCGCGCCCGGGGCAATTTCGTCANCACTTGCAGTGAGTAAACGAATTTATTTTAAGGACATTGTGTTTACACGAATCTCGATTTGCAAATTTGTTTCCTTTAACAATTATACATTTCTGCAGTTTTATTTCATATTTGTGTTCTTTCTGCAATAATAAATTGTTCAGTTGATAATTTCTGTGAGCAAATTTTTTTCCCTTTATCTATTCATATATTACTGCAATGTTATTTCAACCTCTGTAAACTAATCTACAATTATATTTACTACTTTATTTGTACCTGCGATTATACTTCCAATTTGTTCTAGTTCAGTATGTGTAATTTTTGTTCTGCAAATTAGTTTTCTAACAATTAAAGAGTCCCATAGAAGAAGAAACATCCGCCTGCTTAACTCGACCTTTCCTGAACCTTTTGTGACAATGAGCGACAATCCAAACAAAGCCTGAATGCCCTTTTTTGATAGAAGCATCTGCGAGTAAAATATTTTCTTCTCTAATTTATCTTGGATTGTTGCACAATTTATATTCGACAAGTAATTTTGCCCCATGTACTAGTGCTAACATGATCATATAGATGTGATACATGAGCATACAAATTGATAAAGAACGATAATAAGAAATGGGAATCAAAGGGAAGAATTAAGGATAAGAGAAATAATTTTATTCGTATAATTCAGGTGTGTCTATAAATATTGCCCTAAATCTCTTTATATAAAAAAAGGATTTTGAAAATAATTAAACTTCCTACTTAGATAAAATTAAAATAAAAGATAACATCGTTACTATCAAACTCCTAACAAATAAAATTACAAAGATAAACTCAAATTCTACTAGATATTTCACATTGAATAGAATTTTAGCTATTTTTTTGTCGCATCATTTCTAACTCCCTAACTGAAAAGAACTCGACTCTTATGAGGTATAATCCAAGTAGGCATCCAAAAGAATTTTAGCTATTTTTTTGTCGCATAATTTCTAACTCCCTAACTGAAAAGAACTCGACTCTTATGAGGTATAATCCAAGTAGGCATCCAAAAGTTCTCCATCTAATTGATAAAACTCTTTTTCATTAATTCAAGTAGCATCATTAAGTCGAAGACCTTCCCAACGTACCAGAAACCTACAGAAACTCCTATTTTGAGAAGCAATAATCTGATCACTTATCACCTCATCAGTTACATTCTGAAGTGAAAACATGGCGATAGGGGTTTTAAAGGATGGCCGAGAAACTTATCCTGCAGACATGTTAGAAGACAAAACTGGAGGCTCAAATGTGCCTCGATAAAGATACAATTTTGTTGTATTGAAAACTAGACTAATATTTAAGTTTGTTGGCAAATCAAGTAGATAAGCGTTAGTTCCAAACATTTAAATAATAGGAAAAGGGCCTAGTAATCTAGCACAAAAATTTTTTACAGTATGTTTTGAAATACGTTTAGATGCAAGTCGTATCATAACAAAATTGCCAACTTTAAATTCTTTATGCCTACGGTGTACATCAACTGTCATTTTATAGTGGTCATTACTAAAATTAATTTTTCTTTTAATCTCATCATGCAAGGCACGACTATGATCAACAAAAGCTTTAGTAGATGTAGCAAGACAAAAATCGGGAGGTAAAGAAACCAGATCTAGTGGTTGACATGGGGAGAAACCTTGAACGACCTCAAATAGACTATGGCTGGTAGACCTATTGATAGAATTATTATAAATAAACTCGACTGTAGGCAATATTGCCGAGCTTATTGGTAGTTTATTTTCTTAAGAGTTTGATAATAACACTATTATCTTTTATTTCCATTTTGTTTAGATAGAAAGTTTAATTATTTTCAAAGTCCTTTTCTCTATATAGAGGGACTCAGGGCAATATTTATATATACATCTAAATTTTATATATATAACTATGGCTGGTAGACCTATTGATAGAATTATTATAAATAAACTCGACTGTAGGCAATATTGCCGAGCTTATTGGTAGTTTATTTTCTTAAGAGTTTGATAATAACACTATTATCTTTTATTTCCATTTTGTTTAGATAGAAAGTTTAATTATTTTCAAAGTCCTTTTCTCTATATAGAGGGACTCAGGGCAATATTTATATATACATCTAAATTTTATATATATAACTATTTCTCTTACCTCAATTATTCCCTTTCATCCCCTATTTATCTTATTGTTCTTTATCAATTTGTAAGCTTATGTGTCAGAATGCCCGTCCCTCAAGATGCAATGCTTCTTTCAAAATTAATTTAGCACAATATTAATTTTCTCAAGCAAATCAATGTGTTAATAGTATTCTCCACGAATGAAATATACATGAACTAAAATTGCTCGAACAAATTTGTATTTCTAAAAATAATTCGTACAAAATTTTTCCAACAAAATATTTTGAAGAAATGAGAGAATTTAGAAATCAAATTTTCTTCAATTGATATGGTGTAGGCAATTAGAAGTTCCTATTTATAGAATTTCAAGAGTATTTTAAATTGTTGCATCTTTTACCATAAATTTATGTGGACTATTAGATCACACATTTTCATATTTAATGATCTAGATTGGACCTTATCAAAAGGTCATGACTTTTATTTATGTATTTTTTGAATAGTCAAACCCAATCTGAAGCAACATGACTATTTGATATGCATCATTTGTATTTGAAGATTCCAACTAGCCATCGCACCAATTGTAGAACTTTGCAACTCACATTATTCATAATTATTCCATAAATTAAAACAATTCCTCACATGATTGGTAGAGTATATACTCAAAGCAAGAAACATGAAGAAGAGTACCATTCAAATATAATGCATTAAGATCCGTAGATTTTGCTTTGAATACTTCTTAGTAAGAATCTATCAGAACTCACTTGGCTAATTAGTGAATGTAATTTTTTGAACTATCGATCATTATTGTAAGCCTAAATAACAAATCAAACATATTATCTTTCATATTACACTTTAGTTCTCTATTGTGTTCATTATTTCAATCATGAACATTCTAGAGAATTCACTGGAACTCCTAAGTAAACTTCTCATAGAACCGGCCCAAATTCTCGCACGAGTGATGTTCTATAAAGATTAACCTACAATACTCTATCTATTCTCAGCGATATTTTGTATGTAACACTTATTTACATCATAGAAATGGAAAGGAGTTGAAACTCAGAAGTATTTCTCATCAAGCCATTCATTACTAGTTTTTCAATTGAACCTAGTCCGTGATATCTTTAGTCGCCAAGTTATGTTTACATTAAGAGGACCCATTAGTTTAAGATTTAAATCCATTTTTTCTTAATGCATAGTCTATTCGTTCTCTAGATAATCCTTTTATAAATGAATCGATAAAGTTATTCTTCGATAAAATAATCTGTATTATTCCATTTGAGAGCATTTGCCAAATGATATTATGTCTAAGACGTAGATGTTCAAACTTTTCACTATACATGACATTCTGTGTCGTTTACATGTAGCTAGCTATCTTGAAAAGTCATAAAAAAACAAAAAAACAAGCATAAATTGTCGCCAATTAGGAAATCCTCCGAAAATTTTTTGAAAACATTATTCTTCCATCTAGTGTTATTTAAAGCTCTGATTTAATTTTCAATTCTCAAATTGTATGGAGAATTTTCACAAAATAACTACATTCTACATTCTTAATGGTAAAATATATACTAATAAATTTTGAATCCTTGCGTTAAAAATCCAATTTTCAACATCTTGCGATCATAGGTTTAACGACGTATTTTTTTCCTTTCAAATATTCTTCAAATATTTCAAATTCTAATTTGAAGTGGTACCACCACCACCACGGCCTCCACAAAATCTGGATTATATCCGAACTTTAATTGAGAATATTATGCAGACAATAATCCTACACCCCCAATTTTAAATAAGTCTTAACTTAGCAACATAATATTTATCTAACTATATAAAGTTCGATTATATCCGTAATTATGTTTCTCTATAGGATAAATAATTTTATTTCACCTCTAGTCAACATATGAATGACTAGAAATGTCCATGTACTTTCATATTTAGGACCATCAATTTTAACCCCTTAAATTTAGAATCCATTATCTTTGTATAACATGTTCATGTATGTGATTGAAATAACATTAGCCAAAAATTTATTCTAATAATAATATTTGCATGCATAGCCAATTAATTTCACAATTCTAGTCAGTGTGAAAACAAGCTGACCATTATATTGCACTTTTCAGAAAAGCAATCAATGGTAGTTAAAATGACGACAAATGATGCAAATGAACCAATGCATCCATATACTTATTCTAAATAAATAAAAAAATCATGAATTTTTATGTAACCAATATCTATTCTTGGAAAATTTAAGGATTATTCATGCCGTAACTATATCAAAAAATGATCAAGCGTCCTCATTTTAATAACAAAGGGCAAAAGCTTCTGTTTACTAAAAAAAACAATTCTAGTGATGTTTTTCTTTTAGAAAATTTTATCCACCAATATTCATTTAAGCAGTAGTTCTAGTTATTTTGCATGATTAATCCCCTCTCTATATATCTTCCTATCTTATCTAAAAGCAATATCCAACCATTGGTGGATAGAAATCAATTTAAACAAAAGAGAGACTGCTGAACAACGAAATTGTTAAATTACAAAATCGAATCGAAAGCGCGTTTATGATACCGTCGGTTTAGGTCCATATGGATCCATTAAGTTTCTGTTTTGAACCGAATCAGTCCACTTCAAAGCGGTTTGATTCATGTATGATCTTTACAAACCATTTCAAAAAATTAAAAATAAATTAATTTAAATTTTATCCACCCCTAGTATCCCATGTTAAAAAAATACATTCATACTAGTATAACCCAATTAAACTCAATACCTTAATAGAAACTTATCCATCCCAATTAATTAATTAGATCATATTCAAATACTCATCAATCATCACAAACTATAAATGCAAAACCCTCAAATTGGGTGACATGTTGAATAACTGCTGCTGAACCACATTCATCTATCTCTTATTATAATTGGATAAAAAATTAAATTTAGAATGTAATTCAACTCGCACATTTCTTTTCCTTATACTAATAATTTTCTCAAATTTCAGCTCAATTTTCAGGTCAATTTATCCAAAAGAAAAAATTGGTAATTGTTTGCCACATCTTATCGGTATTTGTGTTGTTTTGTTCTAATTTGCGTCAGGTCCTTTAATTTTTTTCATGGATAATATTTTTTGTTTATTTGCATCTAATTTTCTGGTCAAGTCATCCCATTAATTATTTTACTTTAATTTAATCTCTAAATTTTATTGCTATTGCTAAATGATTTTTTGGATTACTTAAATGATCATTTCGAAAATTTAAAATAAGCTTTTCAGTGTGTTACTTTGGTGGAAATTGAATGTAATTAAGTACAAGATTGTCCCTTAAACTGTTAAAGATATATTAACTATTCAAATATTCACAATTATTTCTGATTTTGCATTCCCTACTAGTGATCGAATTCTTGATTATTATAGGATTTAGTCAAGTGCAAATATGATTGAGACAGTGATATGCCATAAAAAATGATTGCATAGTAACCAAAAATATGTAGTAGTTCATCAATATTTGGATGAAATAGAAGTATTGGATGATTCACAAAACGTTATACAAGGTATTATTGTATTTTAACTTTCTATTCATTTTCTTTTATTTATTGTTCCTTATCATTTAACTATAATCAATGAATTCATGTATTGTATTATTATCTTTATGACGATAATGAATCATGTGTTAAAATTGCAGATTGTGCCAATCAGTTTCGACTAAGATGTTAAAATGTCTTTATAATGTTCCTAGATTATAATGATTAAAATTATAGAACTTTGACTTTGTAGTTTTTTAATGATAGTATTTATGTTTTAACATGAAATTTTGGATTGATTGATTTAAAAATTGAAATGGTTCAATTTGGTTTGTAAAAATTTCAAACCGCTATAATGTTTGGTTTGAAAATTTGTTACAAATCGTCCAAACCAAACTATGTTCACCTTTAAGAGATACACAAGCTTTCATGAAACAATTGCATGAATGTTCATATCATTTCAATTTAAACCGTCACTAATGAGAGCGATGAGGAAATTTTAGTAGTCGGATCATATTAAACATCCAATTCGTGAATGAACATCATGCATAAAATGATAGCTAAAATTATTATTAATTTCAGACACTAGATCTTTGCATTTAATACTCCAAACTTTTCATGCATTTTCAAATTGTTCAAATGCCGAATTAAACAACATGCAGTAAACAGAGTATAAATACATATAAAAAATATATATATATGTCTTAAGTGTTGGGAATTTACTTAAACATGCACAGCGGAATTAAACAATTTCAATTTCCATTCAGGATTCAACTTTGTACTTAGATAAGAACTGTGATAAGAAATATACATTTTTCTTGATTTTACAAACTCTTTCGCGTTATTCTTTTCCAGCAACTTGAATTTGCCTCCCACAGCTGTCCAATTGTCCAGTTTCCAATGAAATCCACACAGAGAATAGACTGCAACTGCTAGAGTTTTTTCCTCTTGTGCCAGCAAGAATAATGAAAACCTTATAGACCTCAAACCCTAGCCATATATTTATATAAATCCAAACGGGTTCGGTCCGGTCCAATGTTTAATTAATCCATTTAATTAAACACAGTCCGTGAATTAATTAATCCAATTAATTAATTCAGGAATATAAATAACAAATTCAATTAATTAATTTATCCAACGACTGTTAAATTAATCAATTGGCAATTTACAATCTTCCAATTCTCTTTTGTGTGCGACCCATTAGGTTCCCGACCACAATGCCTAACGACGTGAAATATTATTTTGATATAATCAAAACTGATAAATTAAACACCCTTTTAATTTATCACAAATTCACACTCGCCGTCCCAGATTGACATCTAGCAATGTATCAGGGTAACACATGTGACGGGTAATGTCACGTGGTATGACAAAATCGAAACTGTTCGTTTACCATAAAATTATAATCCCTTCGTCAACATGATCCGATCAACTATGAGATATGGAAGTGTGTCAATCTCGATTATCGATCATGTCTTTCATTCTACTATTAAGTCAATATAAGCCGAAAACTCATTTTTGACTTATATGCATACCTTGGCCAAGGATTTCGTTATTGACTTAATTGAACCAAATGTAGATCACAATCTCTTACTATCTAAGAGTGACGAATCCTCTATTGGTCATTCACAACCTTCATATGGTTCTTGACATACGCGAAAGATGTCGTATTAGCAGCCCTTGACAGAGCAACATCCAACACGGTCAAAGTATAACTGTCCTCATACAAGGCACTATGATGACCTCAAGTTATAGGACCAATTTCACTACCGAACGTTAGAGATTAACCACTGACACTCAAATAGTTATCCATGTGGAGTCTCTTAGCGGGTCTCCAATATTTTGTTCTCTAACAAAACATCCACATGTTCATTTAAGTGTCACCACACTTTAGCTCGTGAGATCAGCTACTTACTTCACAAGTAAGAAATGTCACACGTGATGGTCTAACTGTATTAACGATATCCGTATCTCGTTATTACTTACGACCACGATTTATTCAAGATCCAATCATACGTAATTTGTATCTCACAATCACAACTCCTTGTGATTAACAAATCACTTAAATTTGGATCTTCGGATTCTATTATTTATCACAAAATTAATTTAAATAAATAATAGATCTTACCAAAATTAAATGTATTAAACATATTAAAATCGTTTACAACCTAAATCGATTGAATCTAGGGCATAACACTTACAAACTCCCATTTGCACTAGATTCAATCACTCATGTATCTAATACTATAAGCGTTCACATGACGATCATGTTTCTGTTGTGACAACGACTTTGTAAGTGGATCTGCAATATTGTCATCTATGGTAACTCACTCTATCGTTACGTCATTTCTGTGTATAATCTCTCTGATGAGATGATATCGCCTTAGCACATGTTTGGATCGTTGATAAGATCTCGGTTCCTTCGCTTATGCGATGGCTCCATTGTTATCACAATACAAAGGTATGGGATCAACAATGCTAGGAACGACTCCAAGTTCATTAATGAACTTCTTGATCCAGACAGCTTCCTTCGCTGCTTCAGAAGCAGCAATGTACTCGGATTCTGTTGTTGAATCAGCGGTTGTCTCCTATTTGGAACTTTTCCAACTAACCGCTCCATTATTGAGAGTAAACATATATCCTGATTGAGACTTGCTATCATCTTTGTCAGTTTGAAAGCTGGCATTAGTATACCCATGAATTTTCAGTTCATTTCCTCCATAGATCAATAACACATATTTAGTCTTTCTCAAGTATTTAAGAATGTTCTTAACAGCTATCCAGTGTTTCTCACCGGGATTTGCTTGAAACCTGCTTGTAACACTTAGAGCATATGAAACATCTAGTCTCGTACATAGCATCGCATACATGATAGATCCTATCGCCAAAGTATAAGGAATATTATCCATGCGACTCCTTTCATCATGTGTTTTAGTACACATACCTTTTGAGAGGTAAATCCCATGCGACATGGGACATAAACCTCTTTTAGATTCTTCCATATTAAATCTT
>NW_019236333.1:0-2122 GCF_002742605.1 Olea europaea var. sylvestris
ACTTTGCCCCGTAATATTACCCTGTTGGACAGTTTAAATTTCAAACAGTTTTCCCATCCAATTGAAACTTGACAACAATGCAAATGTCAAACAACATGTCAAAATTCATTGTACAAATAGTAAAGTTCAATAGGTAAAAACCTTGCTACGTGTACACTATGGTGTACACTTTAGTTTACATTTTGCCACGTGACATTACCCTGTTGGACAGTTTAAGCTTCAAACAGTTTCCCAACCAATTGACACTTGACAGCAATGCAAGTGTCAAAAAACGTGTCAAAAATTAGTGTACAAATAGCGAAGTTCAATCAGAAAAAACATTGCGACATGTACACCATGGTGCACACTTTACTTTACATTTTGCCATTTGTCATTACACTGTTGGACAGTTTAAATTTCAAATAGTTCTCCCATCCAATTGACACTTGAAAACAATGCAAGTGTCAAACAAAGTGTCAAAAATCAGTGTACAAATAGTAAATTTCAATCGGTAAGAACCTTGCTACATGTACACTATGGTGTACACACTTTGGTTTAAAATTTGCCACGTGACATACCCGGCTAGACAGTATAAATTTCAATCAGTTTTCCCATCCAATTGACACTTGATAACAATGTAAGTGTCAAACAACATGTAAAAATCAGTGTACAAATAGCAAAGTTCAATGGGTGTGAACCTTGCTACATGTAAACTTTTGTTTACACTTTACCACTTGCCATTACCCTGCTGGACAGTTTAAATTTCAAATAGTTTTCCCATCCAATTGTCACTCAACAACAATGCATGTGTCAAACAACGTGTCAAAATTAATTGTACAAATTGGAAAATTCAATCGGTAAGAACCTTGCTACGTGTACACTATGGTGTACACTTTAGTTTACACTTTGTCATGTGGCATTACCCAGTTGACAGTTTAAATTTCAAACAGTTTTCACATTCAATTAACACTTGACAACAATGTAAGTGTCAAGAAACATGTCGAAAATGAGTGTACAAAAAGCAAAGTTCAATCGACGAGGACCTTACTACATGTTCACTATGGTGCACACTTTACTTTACACTTTGCCATGGGTCATTACACTATTGGACAGTTTAAATTTCTAAAAATTCTCCCATCCAATTGACACTTGACAACAATGCAAGTGTCAAACAACGTGTCAAAATCAATGTACAAATAGCAAAGTTCAATCATTAAGAACCTTGTTACATGTACAGTATGGTGTACACTCTTTAGTTTACACTTTGCCACGTGACTTACCCGGCTGGACAGTATAAATTTCAAATAGTTTTCCCATCCAATTGACACTTGACAACAATGCAAGTGTCAAACAACGTGTAAAAAATTAGTGTACAAATAGCAAAGTTCAATTGGTGAGGACCTTACTACATGTACACTATGGTGTGCACTTTAGTTAACACTTTGCAATGTGACATTACCCTGTTGGATTGTTTGAATTTTAAATAGTTTTCCCATCCAATTGCACTTGACAACGATGCAAGTATCAAACAACGTGTCAAAAATCAGTGTACAAATAGCAAAGTTCAATCGGTGAAAGCCTTGCTACATGTACACTATGGTGTACACCTTAGGTTACATTTTACCACATGTCACTACCCAGTTGGACAGTTTAAATTTCACACAGTTTTCTCATCCAATTAACACTTGAGAACAACGCAAGTGTCAAAAAATGTGTCAAAAATCAGTGTACAAATAGTAAAGTTTATTCGGTGAGGACCTTACCACATGTACACTATGGTGTACACTTTAGTTAACACTTTGCCATGTAATATTACCCTGTTGAACAGTTAAAATTTCAAACAGTTTTCCCATCCAATTGACACTTGACAATAATGCAAGTGTCAAACAAAGTGTCAAAAATCAGTGTACAAATAGCAATGTTCGATCGGTAAAAATCTTGCTACATGTACACTATGGTATACACTTTAGTTTACATTTTGCCACATGACATTATCCTGTTGGACAGTTTAAATTGCAAACAGTTTCCCAATGAATTGGCACTTGACAACAATACAAGTGTCAAACAACGTGTTAAAAATTATTGTACAAATAGCAAAGTTCAATCGTTAAAACATTGCAACATGTACACTAAGATGTACAAT
>NW_019236334.1:0-251 GCF_002742605.1 Olea europaea var. sylvestris
ATTCCGACACCGTCGCGAAAAATGAAGAAATTGTCCCCGCCGCGATTTTTGTTTCCGATCAATCAGTCAAATTTTAGCCGATTACGCCACCGTCGCGAAATATGACGGAGTTGCCCCCGTCGCGATTTTTGTTTCAGATCAATCGGTCAAATTTTATCCGATTCCGACACCGTCGGGAAAAATGACGAAATTGCCCCCGGCAAAATTTTTGTTTCCGATCAATCAGTCAAATTTTAGCCGACTCCGACACC
>NW_019236334.1:364-2122 GCF_002742605.1 Olea europaea var. sylvestris
CCGTCGCGAAAAATGACGAAATTGCCCCGGCGCGATTTTTGTTTCAGATCAATCAGTCAAATTTTAGCCGATTCCGACACCGAATTACGAAATTGCCTCCGGCGCGATTTTGGTTTCCGATCAATTTGTCAAATTTTGCCGATTCCGACACCGTCGTGAAAAATGACGAAATTGGTCGCGGCGCGATTTTTGTTTCCGATAAATCTGTCAAATTTTAGCCGATTCGGACACCGTCGCGAAAAATGACGAAATTGCCCCCGGCGTGATTTTTGTTTCCTAACAATCAGTCAAATTTTAGCGGATTCCGACAGCGTCGCGAAAAATGACGAAATTGCCCACGGCGCGATTTTTGTTTCCGATCAATCAGTCAAATTATAGCCGATTCCGACACCGTCACGAAAAATGACGAAACTGCCCCCGGCGCGATTTTTGTTTCCGATCAATCAGTCAAATTATAGCCGATTCCGACACCGTCACGAAAAATGAAGAAACTGCCCCCGCCGCGATTTTTGTTTCCGATCAATCAGTCAAATTTTAGCCGATTCCGACACCGTCACGAAAAATGAAGAAATTGTCCCCGCCGCGATTTCTGTTTCCGATTAATCAGTCAAATTTTAGCCGATTCCGCCACCGTCGCGAAATATGACGGAGTTGCCCCCGTCGCGATTTTTGTTTCAGATCAATCGATCAAATTTTATCCGATTCCGACACCGTCGGGAAAAATGACGAAATTGCCCCCGGCAAAATTTTTGTTTCCGATCAATCAGTCAAATTTTAGCCGATTCCGACACCGTCGGGAAAAATGACGAAATTGCCCCCGGCAAAATTTTTGTTTCCGATCAATCAGTCAAATTTTAGCCGATTCCGCCACCGTCGCGAAATATGACGAAATTGCCCCGGCGTGATTTTTGTTTCAGATCAATCAGTCAAATTTTAGCCGATTCCGACACCGAATTACGAAATTGCCTCCGGTGCGATTTTGGTTTCCGATCAATTAGTCAAATTTTGCCGATTCCGACACCGTCGCAAAAAATGACGACATTGGTCGCGGCGCGATTTTTGTTTCCGATAAATCTGTCAAATTTTAGCCGATTCGGACACCGTCGCGAAAAATGACGAAATTACCCCCGGCGCGATTTTTGTTTCCGATCAATCAGTCAAATTATAGCCGATTCCGACACCGTCACGAAAAATGACGAAACTGCCCCCGGCGCGATTTTTGTTTCCGATCAATCAGTCAAATTTTAGCCGATTCCGACACCGTCACGAAAAATGAAGAAATTGTCCTCCTCGCGATTTTTGTTTCCGATCAATCAGTCAAATTTTAGCCGATTCCGCCACCGTCGCGACATATGACGGAGTTGCCCCCGTCGCGATTTTTGTTTCAGATCAATCGGTCAAATTTTATCCGATTTCGACACCATCGGGAAAAATGACGAAAGTGCCCCCGGCAAATTTTTTGTTTCCGATCAATCAGTCAAATTTTAGCCGATTCCGACACTGTCGCGAAAAATGACGAAATTGCCCCCGGCGCGATTTTTGTTTACGATCAATCAGTCAAATTTTAGCCGATTCCGCCACCGTCGCGAAATATGACGAAATTGCCCCGGCGCGATTTTTGTTTCAGATCAATCAGTCAAATTTTAGCCGATTCCGACACCGAATTAAGAAATTGCGCCCTGCGCGATTTTTGTTTCCTATCAATCAGTCAAATTTTAGCCGATTCCGACACCGTCGCGAAAAATGACGAAATTGCCC
>NW_019236335.1:0-2121 GCF_002742605.1 Olea europaea var. sylvestris
TATTTTTCCAAACAAACATTGTAAATAGGCTATTCTACCCAATTTCCACTTTAAAAATATGTGAGTTTCTTTTGTGTTTCACTTTTTACTTTGTAAAAGCAGTAAAAATTGAATTAAAAAAGATAGAATGTATTATATGAATTATTTTAATAATATGGGTAATACATGTAATTTCCTACATTATCGTTAGTCAAATTTTAATTAATTTTATTCAAAAATTTAATATTAATTATTATTATTAAATATCTCCCTACATAATAATCTATTTTTTTATCTCTCTCTCAAACCCCTCGTCCAACACAATGCCCTTTTGCTAGCAACCACCTATGTCACGAAGTCCACTTTATCCACTATCGACTCTTCATGGGCACCCAAGCTACCTTCTGCCTTCATTCATGATTGCTCTCAGCAGTGCTTTGTGAAGCGTGAGGGCCATTGTGCGCAACAATGATGAGGCATGTTGCGCGAAGTAGCAACGCCGCATGAATCGCCTAGCACCAAAAATATAAAAGGCGGCACAATCGGCGTTGGAATCCTCGAGCCAGCAACTATTGAGATATGCGATGAGTCTATACAACTTGAAGCGCTTCCATTTTCCTCATCTACCTTGTACATCCGACACGATGAGCTACTACTAGAAAAACTCCGATTCGCTGATGTCAGCACTAAAATTGTACTATATTCAGATGTCACTAAGTTTTATTCATAGGTAATAGGTAACATGTCACTAAGCATAAGTGACAGATAAATATTATTTATAATTCACAATTCTTTGACACTTCTTGTGACTTGTGTATTTTCTTATCATTGCGACATCACATGAACGTATGTTTCCACTACATTCGTCAACTAGCAAGATTAAGCGAGCATGTCAAGTTTAGAGCCACGACAAATAGAGCTTTTCAATTTTCATCACAGCTACTCACGATTAGAACGATCGATTTCGTCCATTCAAAAATAGGAAGAACCAACAATAATATAATGTTATTCACCACCAATTGTTACTTCAAAATTGTTCAAACTTACTTCATAATGATTGCCAATCTCAATTTGCTACTTCTATTATCACCTCAATTTTGTGATAATTGCCTTCAATGAGCTAGATTTCGACGGTCTCCATGCCAATGAGTCAGATTTCGATAGTGGGGATCGAGATTATTTTCTCTGGAGAGTTCTTTGTAGCTTTTCTGTTTTGTTGATCTCCACAATTTGTTAATTGAAGAGTCCCATTTGGCATTAAAACATGGAGTAACTAAATACTTAATTTTAAGATGAATATTTATTAGAATGAATGTATGTGTGTGTATATATAACCTGACTTTTGAATGTTTAAAGGTTGTTCTTCAAATTGAAATGGTATAAACACCTGGTATATGTGTTGTTCCTATAAACATATACCACATAGCCAAACAAATTTAAAATAGGTTTCTCATTCTTATCTCATGTAAAGCCAGGATAGCAAGAGAAGCATGTAAAGCAAGTTATGTACATTTACACATTACTGAATCTTATAAGCCTTGTAATATATGAGTTTTGCTTGAATCCTAGGCCACATAAGCTTGGGATTTCCAAGGGACATACCCCCTGTCTATGGGGGCACATATCCCCCCTGGAAATCCCGAGCCTATGCCCGGGATAGGAGGATTTACCTGTAATATATTTCTTGTATAATAGTAGTAGTGTTTACATTTGTAATTCTGCTAATCTACTTTGTGGTGATAATGTTAGCCTTTGTTTGATTTGGATAAAAATTACATTTTGAAAAAATTTAATGAAATATGTGGTTAAAAAGTTATTGATCACAGTTAGCATCTATCTAGGAGCGTTACTATTTTACAAAGAATTGATTTTTGTACCGTTGAAATGGAGCCCACCTATATTGGTCTATAGATGCCCGTAAATTTTGATCATTCTAATGTGATTTAATTTTGCCAATTGTCATTTCTTTCATTCTGTGTAAGTATAAAATCATGGAGAGACAATCCTATCATTTTATACATCCACATTATTTGACAATTCAAATGATTATTGTAATGTATCAATAATGGGGGCGACATAGGAACCTACTACATTTCCAACGGTTGTAATTTTGCTTAAAATGAGGTGAGAATCCTACTCAGA
>NW_019236336.1:0-2121 GCF_002742605.1 Olea europaea var. sylvestris
TTTTTTCTTTTCTTGGCGAATTGCTAGTCTAATTCGATTGGAATCGAGCCTATGAAATGTGGTTTTTGATTTCATGATAACTTTGGGTTTGTTCATTTTTGGTAGATTGCTAGTCTAATTAGATTAGAGTCGAGCCAATGAAATGTGGTTTTTGATTTCCTGATAACTTCGGGTTCGTTTGTTCTGGCGAATTGCTAGTCAAATTCGATTGGAATTGAGCCAATGAAATGTTGTTTTTTATTTCAAGACAACTTCAGGCTTGACCGTTTTTCGCGAATAGCTAGACTAATTCGATTAGAATCGAGCCAATGAAAAGTGGCTTTTGATTTCATGATAACTTTGGGCTTGTACAATTTTGGCGAATTGCTAGTCTAATTCGATTGGAATCGAACCATTGAAATGTGGTTTTTTATTTTAAGATAACCTTGGGGTTGTTCATTTTTGGCGAATTGCTAGTCTAATTCGATTGGAATCGAGCCAACGCAATGTGGATTTTGATTTCATGATAACTTCGGGTTTTTTCGTTTTTGGCGAATTGCTAGTCTAATTTGATTGCGATCGAGCCAATGAAATGTGGTTTTTGATTTCTTGATAACTTCGGATTTGTTCGTTTATGGCGAATTGCTAGTCTAATTCGATTGGAATCGAGCCAATGAAATGTTGTTCTAGATTTCAAGACAACTTCGGGTTTGTTCGATTTTGGCGAACAGTAAGACTAATTCGATTAGAATCGAGCTAATGAAAAGTGGCATTCGATTTCATGATAACTTCAGGTTTGTTCGTTTCTGGCAAATTGCTAGTCTAATTCGATTGGAATCGGGCCAATGAAATGTTGTTTTTTGATTTCACGACAACTTCGGGTTTGTTCGTCTTTAGCGAATTGCTAGACGAATTCGATTGGAATCGAGCCAAGGAAAAGTGGCTTTTGATTTCATGATAACTTCGGGTTTGTTCTTTTGGGTGAATTACTTGTCTAATTCGATCGGAATCGAGCCATTGAAAAGTCGTTTTTGATTTCTTGATAACTTCATGTTTTTTTCTTTTCTTGGCAAATTGCTAGTCTAATTTGATTGGAATCGGGCCAATGAAAAGTGACTTTGATTTCATGATAACTTCGGGTTTGTTTGTTTTTGAGGAATTGCTAGTCTAATTCGATTGGAGTCGAGCCAATGAAATGTAGTTTTTGATGTCAAGATAACTTCGGGTAAGTTCGTTTTTGACGAATAGCTAGACTAATTCGATTGGATTCGAGCCAATGAAAAGTGGCTTTTGATTTCATCATAACTTCGGGTTTATTCGTTTCTGGCAAATTACTAGTCTAATTCTACTGGAATCGAGCTAATGAAATGTTGTTTCTGATTTCAAGACACCTTCGGGTTTGTTCATTCTTGGTGAATAGCTAGACTAATTCGACTAGAATCGAGTCAATGAAAAGTGACTTTTGATTTCATGATAACTTCGGGTTTGCTCATTTTTGGCGAATTGGTAGTCTAATTCGATTGGAATCGCGCCAATGAAATGTGATTTTTGATTTCATGACAACTTCGGGTTTGTTCATTCTTGGTGAATAGCTAGACTAATTCGACTAGAATCGAGTCAATGAAAAGTGACTTTTGATTTCATGATAACTTCGGGTTTCTTCATTTTGGCGAATTGCTAGTCCAATTCGATTGGAATCGCGCCAATGAAATGTGATTTTTGATTTCATGACAACTTCGGGTTTGTTCATTCTTGGTGAATAGCTAGACTAATTCGACTAGAATCGAGTCAATGAAAAGTGACTTTTGATTTCATGATAACTTCGGGTTTCTTCATTTTGGCGAATTGCTAGTCCAATTCGATTGGAATCGCGCCAATGAAATGTGATTTTTGATTTCATGACAACTTCGGGTTTGTTCATTTTTGGCGAATTGGTAGTCTAATTCGATTAGAATCGAGCCAATGAAAAGTGGTTTTTGATTTTAAGATAACTTTGGGGTTGTTCATTTTTAGGGAATTGCTAGTCTAATTCGATTAGAATCGAGCCTATGAAATGTGATTTTTTATTTCATGATAACTTCGGGTTTGTTCATTTTTGGCAGATTGCTAGGCTAATTAGATTAGAATCGAGCCAATGAAATG
>NW_019236337.1:0-2121 GCF_002742605.1 Olea europaea var. sylvestris
GGACTTTGTCTCAAGAGGTTTCGTCCCTTACACAATCGTCTGATCCTCTTTAATTGTTAGCGAATTAACACGCGCGAAACAACAGCATAATGCTTGCTGGTGAAAGCTTGAGTGTTTAGGGTATAAGATAACCTATGTATGCCACAAGTCTAGGAAATCAAAAGGCGGCAGGAGATAGAAGCTTTACATTTCTCTCATCAAAGAAGACATCAAGTCGAGATTTTGGGTTCAAAGTAAGAGGTGAAGAAGAATTATTCAAGATCCATTGAAAATCAAGAATCAAGATTTTTCTTCTATACTAAATAAATTGGAAATATTTATCATCAAATCTAGTCAAATATTGTCAACTACAAGAATTGAGGTTAAAGTGGAAAAAGAGGCGAATTCTAACTCTGGGGTCTTTACTAATTTGAGCAAGAATTTTTTTTTTCCTCCAAAACTTGTCAAATTACTTTTATTTGCTAGTTTAGATAACTTAGGAATAGTAGTAAAGAATAACCAAAACAACGAATCCTTGTTTGATCATATCGAAGTTAGTTTTGATTGAGTCAATACTAAGTGCATAGTTTTCGTGGAAACGATATTATATTCACACTCATGCAGATGGGGTATTTTGTTGCAATAAGTTTTTGGCAAAGAAATGAAAATTGTAAAAAATGAAGGATATTTACATAATTATTTATAGATTGATGACATTGGATTATATTAAATTTTAACTGATTTCCCTCTCTCTTTCTCTCCCTCTTTTTTTGTCTTCCAAACTATTTTTTTACTCTTTTTTCATTTTCTCTGTACATCAATCTGTAAATAATTATGTACAAATAGTAAATGAGCGCTTGTTGCTAAGTTAGCATGTTACAAAAACTTTTTTGCAACTAAGCAATTTTTATAAATTCGAAAGACAGAATGTGGCAAAGTGTTGAATTTTGAATTCAAAATTGAAGTTCGATGACTCAATTGAAAATAAATTGACCCAATTGAGATAAATTAAAATTTCGTAATCCAATCAATATTTCGCTAAAAATTGAGTGATGTTTATGAAATTTACCCAATATTAATTGATAAAGTTCAATCTATAAACAAGTTTAAGCAATGGCATTTGCATTAGTGGAGGACACCTACCAAAAACCTATTACCTACTCTCTTTCTTTGTCGTCATTTGTTCCAAATGAGAACATAACAAGAAGAAAATATATTCCATGAAAAGGACACCAAAGACTTCCATTATCTCCCATTATTGACAAAATGATCAAAGTTGATAGCTCATTTGACAAATGTCTCGACCAATTGGCCAAATCCAAAAAAGTGATTGGATATGCTTGCAAGAATAGTAAACTCAATGACCAGATTATATCTCATATGTAATCATCATGATTGATCTTCTGACTATCGATGCTTAACTAAGTACCAATATATGACACATTAATTACCAATAAATCTAATCATTTTATGGAATCCGTCATTATCTTAAACCATATTAATCAGTGTGTATGTCACCGATGCTTAGGAGATTACACCATATAAGTATTTATTTTTTGAAAAGTCAAAAATTGTTTATAAAAACAATAAATTATTATGGAGTCTACTTTTATAATTTTTAAAAAATTATATATATATAAAGGAAGCTGATTCGATATAACTTTTTCAAAAAGTTATTCTACAAAAATAAAGTAGAAATAGTAATAGAAGTTATTGCAAACAAACCCTTAATTTTGTTCGCCAATAAAGGTGTACACCAACCAAGCCCGGATTTGTCCCAAGGCGGGTCCTTCTGCATTTGGTTGAAAAGGTTATATTAATAAATTTCAAGCGAACGCGGACGAAGAAATCAAAAGGAGAATGGAAGGCCTAATTCCAATAGTACTGAAAACCATAAGGAAAAACACAACTCCTCGGCACCGCCGATACGAATCTCTGTCTTCTACTTCAAGAAGCTCCGATTTCTTCAGAAATGAAAATGATTATTTGAGCAATCGATTCGCAAAACAGCCTGAAATCGAAAAAGTTTCAAGTTTTCACCGGCGATCGAAATCTGTTCATTTTGATTATTCTTCAGAAGATGCTGCTAAGTCCAAGCAATTCGTGAGACTGAGGAGCCACAGAATGTTCTCATGCGTTACT
>NW_019236338.1:0-2121 GCF_002742605.1 Olea europaea var. sylvestris
TGATTGGAAACGGCCCGCGAAATTGGACTCGGGGCACAGACCCGGGATCACGGGATTTTAGCCGAATTCCTTCGTTTGGGCCACCGAATAATTAATTCCTGTATTAATTATGTCAAGTTGTTGAAGTGCTGGACAGAAAATTAACAAAGAAAAACCGCACCAGGGGCAATTTTGTCATTTCTCGCGACGGTGTTGGAATGGGCTGAAATTTGGTAGGGTGATTGGAAACGGCCCGTGAAATTGGACTCGGGGCGAAGACCCGGGATCACGGGATTTTAGCTAAATTCCTTCGTTTGGGCCTCCGAATAATTAATTTCCGTATTGATTATGTCAGGTTGAAAAAGTTCCGGACACAAAATTAACCGAGAAAAATCGCACATGGGATAATTTTGTCATTTGTCGCTACGATGTCGGAATGGGTCGAAATTTGGCAGGTTGATTGGAAATAGCCCGCGAAATTAGACTCGGGGTGCACAACCGGGATCACGGGATTTTAGTCAAATTCCTTCGTTTGGGCCTTCGAATACTTAATTTCTTTATTAATTATGTCAGGTTGAAAAAGTGTTGATCAAAAAATTAACAAAGCAAACTCGCACCAGGGCAATTTTGTCATTTGTCGCGACGGTGTCGGAATGGGCTGAAATATAGCAGGATGATCAGAAACGGCCTGCGAAATTGGACTCGGGGCACAGACCCGGGATCATGGGATTTTAGGCACATCCCTTTGTTTGTGCCTCCGAATAATTATTTTCCTTATTAATTTTGTCAGGTCGAAGAAGTGCTGGACAGAAAATTGACAAAGCAAAATCGCACCAGGGGCAATTTTGTCATTTTTCGCGACGGTGTCGGAATGGGCTAAAATTTGGCAAGTTGATTGGAAACGACCCGCGAAATTGGACTCGGGGCACAGACCCGAGATCACAGGATTTTAGCAAAATTCCTTCGTTTGGTCCTCCGAAAAATTAATTTTATTATTAATTATGTCAGGTTGAATATGTGTTGGACAGAAAATTAACAAAGCAAAACCGCACCAGGGGCAATTTTGTTATTTTGTCGCGACGGTGTCGGAATGGGCTGAAATTTGGCAGGTTGATTGGAAACGGTCCGCGAAGTTGGACTCGGGGCACAGACCGGGATCATAGGATTTTACCTAAATTCCTTCGTTTTGGGCCTCCGAATAATTAATTTCCTTATTAATAATGTCAGGTTGAAGAAGTGTTGGACAAAAAATTAACAATAAAAAACCGCACCTGGGGCAATTTTGTCATTTGTCGCGACGATGTCTGATTGGGCCAAAATTTGGCAGGTTGATTGGAAACAGCCCGCGAAATTAGACTCGCGGTGCACACCCGAGATCACAGGATTTTAGACAAATTCCTTCGTTTGGGCCTTCGAATACTTAATTTCTTTATTAATTATGTCAGGTTGAAAAAGTGTTGATCAAAAAATTAACAAAGCAAAATCGCACCAGGGCAATTTTGTTATATGTCGCGACGGTATCGGAATGGGCTGAAATATAGCAGGATGATTGGAAACGGCCCGCGAAATTGGACTCTGGGCACAGACCCGGGATCACGGGATTTTAGCCAAATTCCTTCGTTTGAGCCTCCGAATAATTTATTTCCTTATTAATTATGTCAGGTTGAAGAAGTGCTGGACAGAAAATTAACAAAGCAAAATCGTACAAGGGGCAATTTTGTCATTTGTCACGACGGTGTCGGAATGAGTCGAAATTTGGTAGGTTGATTGGAAACGGCCCTCGAAATTCGACTCGGGACACAGACCCAGGATCACAGGATTTTAGCGAAATTTCCTTCGTTTGGGCATCCGAATATTTAATTTCCTTATTAATTATGTTAGGTTGAAGAAGTGCTGGACAGAAAATTAACAAAGCAAAACCGTACCATGGGCAATTTTGTCATTTGTCGCGACGGTGACGGAATGGGCCGAAATTTGATAGGTTGATTGGAAACGGCCCGTGAAATTGGACTCGGGGCATAGACCCGGGTTCACGGGATTTTAGCCAAATTCCTTCGTTTGGGCCTCTAAATAATTATTTTCTGTATTAATTATGTCAGGTTGAAGAAGTGCTGGACAGAAAATTAACAAAGAAAATCGGAC
>NW_019236339.1:0-2121 GCF_002742605.1 Olea europaea var. sylvestris
AACATTGCTACATGTACACTATGGCGTACACTTTTGTTTATACTTTGCCACGTGACATAACACTGTTGGACAGTTTAAATTTGAAATAGTTTTCCCATCTAATTGACACCTGACAATAATACAAGTGTCAAACAATGTGTTAAAAATCAGTGTACAATTAGGAAAGTTCAATCGGTGAGAACCTTGCCACATGTACACTATGGTTACACTTTGCTACATGTCATTACCCTGTTGGACAGTTCAAATTTCAAATAGTTTTTCCATCCAAATGACACCAGACAACATTGCAAGTGTCAAACATCGTGTCAAAAATCAGTGTACAAATTGCAAAGTTCAATCAGTAAGAACCTTGCAACGTTTACAGTGTGGTGTACACTTTAATTTATACCTTGCCACGTGACAATACACGATAGGACAGTTTAAATTTCAAATAGTTTTTCCATCCAATTGACACCTGACAATAGTACAAGTGTCAAACAACGTGTCAAGAATCAGTGTACAAATAGCAAAGTTCAATCGGTAAGAGCCTTGCTACATGGACACTATGATGTACACTTTAATTTACACTTTGCCATGTGACATTACTCTATTGGACAGTTTAAATTTCAAACAGTTTTTCCATCTAATTAGCACCTGACAACAATGCAAGTGTCAAACAACATGTCAAAAATCAGTGTACAAATATCAAAGTTCAATCGGTAACATGTACACTATGATGTACACTTTAGTTTACACTTTGCTATGTGTCATTACCCTATTGCACAGTTTAAATTTTAAACAATTTTTCCATCCAGTTGATACTTGACAACAATGCAAGTGTCGAACAATGTGTCAAAAGTCAATGTACAAATAGTAGAGTTCAATCGGTAAGAACCTTGCTACATATATACTATTGTGTAAACTTTAATTTTCACCTTTACACGTGACATTACCTTGTTGGACAGTTTAATTTTCAAACAGTTTTCCCATCCAATTGACACTTGACAACAATGCGAGTGTCTAACAACGTATCAAAAATCGATGTACAAATAGCAAAGTTCAATCGATAAGAATCTTGCTACATGTACACTATGGTGTACACTTTAGTTTACAATTTGCCACCTGATATTCCCCTATTGGACAGTTTAAATTTTAAAATATTTTACCATCCAATTGAGACTTAACAACAATGTAAGTGTCGAACAACGTGTCAAAAATCAATATAGAAAAAGCAGAGTTCAATCGGTAAGAACCTTGCTACATATACACTATGGTGTACACATTAATTTACACCTTGACATGTGACATTACCCTATTGGATGGTCTAAATTTCAAACAGTTTTCCCATCCAATTGACACTTGACAACAATGCAAGTATCGAACAACGTTTCAAAAATCAATGTACAAATAGAAGAGTTCAATCGGTAAGAACCTTTCTACATATATACTATGGTGTACACTTTAAT
The DNA here is from genome assembly GCF_002742605.1 of Olea europaea var. sylvestris. NCBI lineage: Eukaryota > Viridiplantae > Streptophyta > Magnoliopsida > Lamiales > Oleaceae > Olea > Olea europaea. The sequence goes on from NW_019236339.1 coordinate 1,446, forward strand.
TTACACCATGACACGTGACATTACCCTGTTGGATAGTTTAAATTTCAAACAGTTTTTCCATCCAATTGACACATGACAAAAATGTAAGTGTCGAACAACGTGTCAAAAATTAATGTACAAATAGCAGAGTTCAATCGGTAAGAATCTTACTACATATACACTATGGTGTACACTTTAATTTACACCTGTACATGCGACATTGCCCTGTTGGACTGTTTAAATTTCAAATAGTTTTCCCAATGAATTGACACTTAGCAACAATGCAATTGTCGAATAACGTGTCAAAAATCAATGTACAAATAGCAGAGTTCAATCGTTAAGAACCTTGCTACATATATAATACGGTGTACTCTTTAATTTACACCTTGACACGTGACATTACCTTGTTGGATAGTTTAAATTTCAAACAGTTTTCCCCTCCAATTGACGCTTGACAACAATTTAAGTGTAGAACAACGTGTGAAAAATCAGTGTACAAATAGAAAATTCAATCTGTAAGAACCCTGCAACGTGTACAGTATGGTGTACACTTTAATTTACACCTAGCCGCGTGACATTACCTTGTTGGACTGTTTAAATTTCAAACATTTTTCCATCCAAATGACACTTGACAACAATGCATGTGTCAAACAACGTGTCAAAAATTAGTGTGCAAATAGCAAAGTTCAATCGGTAA
>NW_019236340.1:0-2121 GCF_002742605.1 Olea europaea var. sylvestris
TTTCTTTAGCGCGTTTTCAATCAAATTTGATAAAATTCATTTGTGTTTTGTTCATCGACGGATTTCCAATCAAAGTAAACTAAAATTTCGCATTGGTTTAATTTATTGGCGCGTTTCAAGTAAAATTTTATTCAAATTTAGATTTGATTTTGTTCATTAGCGGGTTTTCAATAGAATTTAACTAAAATTCTACTTAGATTTAGTTCATCGGCGCGTTTTCAATCAAATATGACTAAAATATCATCTGCGTTTCGTTCATCGGAGGGTTTTTCATCAAATTTGACTAAAATTTCATCTATATTTTATTCATTAGTGTGCTTCCAATCAAATTTGATGAAAATTTCACATTGGTTTAGTTCATTGGCGCGTTTCCAATCAAATTTGACTAACATTTCACCTGAATTTTTCTCAATGGCATGTTCCCAAGCGAATTTAACTAAAATTTCACTTGAATTTGGTTCATTGGCGCGTTCCCAATCAAATTTGACTAAAATTTCGTTTGGATTTTGTTCATTGTCGCACTTCAAATCGAATATGACTACAATTTCATCTGAGATTTGTTAAAGGGCACTTTTTTCAATAAAATTTGACTAAAATTTCATCTGTATTTTGATTGTTGGTGCTCTTCCAATCAAATTTGACTAAAATTTCACATGGGTTTACTTCATTAGCGCGTTTCCAATCAAATTTAACAAAAATTTCACCTGGGTTTTGTTCATCCGCATGTTTCCAATCAAATTTGACTAAAATTTCATTTGAGTTTGACTCATTGGCACGCTTTCAATTAAATTTGACTAAAATTTCACCTGGGTTTCGTTCGTTGGCGTGCTTCTAATCAAATTTGACTAAATTTCCTTTAAGTTTTGTTCATTGGCTCGTGTCCTATTAAATTTAACTAAAATTTCGTCTAATCTTGTTCGCTGTCACGCTTCAAATCAAAATGAGTACAATTTCATCTGAGTTTTGTTAAATGGTGCATTTTCAATCAAATTTTACTATAATTTCATCTGGATTTTGATCATTGGTGCTCCTCTAATCAAATTTGGCTAAAATTTCACATGGACTTAGTTCATTGGCGCGTTCCAATCAAATTTGACTAAAATTTCACCTACATTTTGTTCATTGTCGTGTTTTCAATCAACTTTGACTAAAATTTTACTTAAGTTTGGTTCATAGGAGTGTTTCCAGTCAAATTTGACTAAAATTTCACCTGGGTTTTGTTCATTGGCATGTTTCCAAACAAATTTGACTAAAATCTCACTTGAGTTTGGTTCATTGGCGTGTTTTCAATCAAATTTGACTAAAATTTCGTTAAATCTTGTTCATTGTCACGCTTCAAATCAAATATGACTACAATTTCATCTGAGTTTTGTTAAATGGCAAGTTTCCAATCAAATTTGACTAAAATTTCACATGAGTTTTGCTCATTAACGTGTTTCTAATCAAAATTGACTAAAATTTCACTTGAGTATGGTTCAATGAAATATTTTCATTCAAATTTAACCACAATTTCGTCTGAATTTTGTTCATTAACGTGCTTCAAATCAAATATTCATTTAAGTTTTGTTAAATGGCGCATTTTCAGTCAAATTTGAGTAAAATTTCATCTGAATTTTATTTATTGATGCACTTCCAATCAAATTTTACTATAATTTCACATTAGTTTAGTTTATTGGCGTGTTTCCAATCAAATTTCACTTGAATTTGGTTCATTGGCGCATCTCCAATCAATTTGACCAAAATTTCGTTTGGATTTTGTTCATTATCGCGCACCAAATCAAATATAACTACAATTTCATCTGAGTTTTGTTAAATGTGTCGTTTTCAATCAAATTTGAGTAAAATTTCATATGGATTTTGATCATCGGTCCTCTTCCAATCGAATTTGACTAAAATTTCACATGGGCTTAGTTCATTGGTGCGTTTCCAATCAAAATTGACAAAAATTTCACCTGAGTTTTGTTCATTGGCATGTTACCAATCAAATTTGATAAAAATTCCATCTATGTTTTGTTCATCGATAGGTTTCCAATCAAAGTTAACTAAAATTTCTCATTGGTTTAGTTTATTGGAAAGTTTCCATTAAAATTTGACTCAAATTTAGATTTGATTTTGTTCATT
>NW_019236341.1:0-2121 GCF_002742605.1 Olea europaea var. sylvestris
TAGTGTTGATCCTCTTAAAATTTTACAGTCAGTTGGTCCAAATGCATATGTTGTTGACATTCCACCATACCTTGGTTACCATTTTACTTTCAATGTTGAGGACCTAATAGCTTGCTTATAAAGGTCATTTCATTCCCTAGATGATCCTTTGTTGCCTCCTTTTGTGGACCTTGATCCTGACTATTTGGCCACTTCTAACCCACTACCACCTCTCACAGTACACACAGATAAAATTGATGTTATTTTAAATGAAGAAACTGTGTTAACTAATGATGGAGAGGTTCAGCGCTTCCTTGTTAGTTGGATTGGTCGACTAGATTCTGATTGTCCTTGGATCTCCTGAAAGACACTACAGCAATTGGATCTAGATTTATTGTAGCTTTATCGGAATCAGCAAGATCTTCCTTGGTCCAGATTGCCTTCCGTTCACCTAAGGGGAGTTGGTGAGGACATCAGATTTAGATCTCCACTGACACATTTCTACAGACGTCAGAAGAAGCTTACCCAACCACTCAACTTATGGTTGAGAGACTAATTGCAACCTATATTGATATATACACTCGACAGGACTGAGTTTTCTCCTACCCCGGGAGAGTTGATGAGGACATCCAGTTATTTATTTTTAAATGACAACCAGTTTATTTGTTTCATTTTAGTTGGACTGTTATTTCGTTTATTTTAGTTGGGTTATTTTTATGGACTTGTGTAATGGGCTTGGCACTCTCTTTTTAGGTTTTTATTATTTAAATATTTTTCGCCATGTAATGGATAGTTGAGGAATGATTTTGGCCCTCTCTCCTTTTTCTGTCTTCTTCTGCTGAATTCTTCTTCTTCCCCCCTTAATTCCCTATTCTTTCTGAATCTGTCTTCTTTTTCTATTAATCATCCTATTGGTGCTGCATCAGTTTGTACACATTCATGTCATCTTCTTCGAAAATCAATTCCTTCGGTACGTTTGCATAAGTTTAGAGCTTAACCCGTTTTCATACTTGCGATTTTCGGTAAACAAATCATCCAAGGAACTTTAACTGTATTCTAGTCCATTTGTTTGCCCTGAAATTCATCCTTTTTCGATACTTGAGACTCTCTTGTTGAGTCTTCTAAACATGTATCCTCATCACCAGGTGTCTGCGACACAATGATTTAGTAGCCTCTTCTGTAAGTGCTTTCCAGAAATCCTTTGCAACCTATTGACTAGCATCTTTAGATGTAATCTGCGCTTATGAAGAAGTGGAGGTGCAGTTCGTCCCTGAATTATGCTGCCCAGATTTCTTCTTCACCAGGGTTGTTGGAAGAAGAATAGACACAGCAAGAAATCGAGTTGTGTTGGCCGAATTTCGGAGACAAGATGGATAGATATAGATAGATACAAACCAGCTGGAATATAAAAAACTTAGGAAAAAAATTTGAAGTAGCATAGTCAAAGTTTATTGAAAATATCCGACTTTTACCTAAAACCAGAAAGAACCTATTGTCCAAAGCTAAAAAGCAATTTTAGCACTGCAGGGGCAGGTTGATTAAGATAAAACAATAAAAAAATATGTTTAAAATATTATCCAAATGGGTAAAGAAGACTATGAAGCAACCCTTGAATCTTCAAGGAGATAACCTAAAATTCTGCCTGATTGCTACACTAATACTAAGCTAAAACTTGAATGTTTTATAGATTATGAATGTGGAGACCCAACCAAGTAGAAGGACGTATGAAGACCGTATTTGTTGAACTCGATACCACAAAGAGAAGTGAAACCAAATTTCCCAAACAAAAAAAGATAGCTTCAAGAGCTGTAATGGTTGACTGCCAACCTTCCAATAAACTTCAAGTGTTCACCATACTTTGTTTGCTAAGGACTATATCTTGCAGTAGATTTGTCAAAGCATTGTGATACCTAGTGTGATTTTGAGGGACGAGGATGAGGATTTTTTTTTAGATGAATTATGTGGAATTCATAAGAAGAGACATGGCAGGGAGTGACCTTGATAGGAGGAGGAGAATTGCTTGACAAATCTTAAGGGGATTGCTATGAATTACAAGGAAAAGGTCATCGAGAAGGTTTCAGCTCAAAAACGGAGTCTTTTGGCCTCATATGCAGAGAACCCATCTACAAACTGGAAGCATGT
>NW_019236342.1:0-2121 GCF_002742605.1 Olea europaea var. sylvestris
ATTCGGACACCGTCGAGAAAAATGACGAAATTGCCCCGGCGCGGTTTTGGTTTCCGATCAACCTATCAAATTTTAGCCCATTCTGACACCGTCGCGAAAAGTGACGAAATTGCCCCCGACACGATTTTTGTTTCCAATCAACCTACCAAATTTCAGACCATTCCGACACCGTCGTGAAAAATGACGAAATTGCCCCTGGCGCGGTTTTTGTTTTACGATCAACCTGTCAAATTTTAGTCCATTCCAAAACCGTCCCGAAAAATGACGAAATTGCCCCCGGCGCGATTTTTGTTTCTCATCAACCTGCCAAATTTCAGCCCATTCCGACACCGTCGTAAAAAATGACGAAATTGCCCCAGGCACAATTTTTGTTTACAATCAACCTGCCAAATTTCAGCCGATTTCGACACCATCGTGAAAAATTACGAAATTGCCCCCGGAGCGATTTTGGTTTCCGATCAACCTGTCAAATTTTAGCCCATTCCGACACCGTTGCGAAAAATGTCGAAATTGCCCCCGCGCGATTTTTGTTTCCGATCAACTTGTCAAATTTTAGCCCATTCCGACACCGTCGCGAAAAATGACGAAATTGCCCCCAGCGCGATTTTTGTTTCCCATCAACCTGCCAAATTTCAACCCATTCCGACACCGTCGCGAAAAATGACGAAATTACCCCCGGCGCGATTTTTGTTTCAGATCAACCTGTCACATTTTAACCCATTCGGACACCGTCGAGAAAAATGACGAAATTACCCCCGGAGCGATTTTTGTTTCAGATCAACCTGTCACATTTTAGCCCATTCGGACACCGTCGAGAAAAATGACGAAATTGCCCCGGCGCGGTTTTGGTTTCCGATCAACCTATCAAATTTTAGCCCATTCCGACGCCGTCGCGAGAAGTGACGAAATTGCCCCCGACACGATTTTTGTTTCCAATCAACCTACCAAATTTCAGACCATTCCGACACCGTCGTGAAAAATGACGAAATTGCCCCTGGCGCGGTTTTTGTTTCCGATCAACCTGTCAAATTTTAGTCCATTCCAAAATCGTCCCGAAAAATGACGAAATTGCCCCCGGCGCGATTTTTGTTTCTCATCAACCTGCCAAATTTCAGCCCATTCCGACACCGTCGCAAAAAATGACGAAATTGCCCCAGGCGCAATTTTTGTTTACAATCAACTTGCCAAATTTCAGCCGATTTCGACACCGTCGTGAAAAATTACGAAATTGCCCCCGGAGCGGTTTTGGTTTCCGATCAACCTGTCAAATTTTAGCCCATTCCGACACCGTTGCGGAAAATATCGAAATTGCCCTCGCGCGATTTTTGTTTCCGATCAACTTGTCAAATTTTAGCCCATTCCGACACCGTCGCGAAAAATGACGAAATTGCCCCCAGCGCGATTTTTGTTTCCCATCAACCTGCCAAATTTCAACCCATTCCGACACCGTCGCGAAAAATGACGAAATTACCCCCGACGCAATTTTTGTTTCAGATCAACCTGTCACATTTTAACCCATTCGGACACCGTCGAGAAAAATGACGAAATTGCCCCGGCGCGGTTTTGGTTTTCGATCAACCTATCAAATTTTAGCCCATTCCGACACCGTCGCGAAAAATGTCGAAATTACCCCTGGCGCGGTTTTTGTTTCTGATCAACTTGTCAAATTTTAGCCCATTCCGACACCGTCCCGAAAAATGGCGAAATAGCCCCTAGTGCGATTTTTGTTTCCAGTCAACCTGCCAAATTATAGCCCATTCCGACACCGTCGTAAAAAATGACAAAATTCGCCCTGGCGCGATTTTCGTTTTCGATCAACCTGTCAAATTTTAGCCCATTCCGACACCGTCGTAAAAAATGACAAAATTCGCCCTGGCGCGATTTTCGTTTTCGATCAACCTGTCAAATTTTAGCCCATTCCGACACCGTCGCAAAAAATGACGAAATTTACCCCAGCGCGATTTTTGTCTCCAGTCAACCTGCCAAATTTCAGCCCGTAATCGACACCGTCACGAAAAATGACGAAATTATCCATGGTTCGGTTTTTGTTTCCGATCAACCTATCACATTTTAGCCCATTCGAACACCACCACGAAAAATGACGAAATTGCCCCTGGCACG
>NW_019236343.1:0-11642 GCF_002742605.1 Olea europaea var. sylvestris
AACAAATGCTTCTGCTTGGTCCCAATCGACATGTGTTAGTGGTCCATCTATATTTTTCCCATTAGACCTTTCTTCATCAAAGTGCTTTGTATAGTTTGCATCACTTTCCAAAACATCAAATGCTTTTTTAAACTTTGTTGCAGCTTGCAACATCATGTAGGTGGAATTCCATCTAGTTGATACATCCAAACACAACAAACCTCGAGACTCAATATTTGCATCCTTGCAACTCTCTCAAAATCTTTTTAGTCATGCTGGGGAAGATCTAGCATACCGTACAGCATTGCGAATAGATGAAATAGCATTGCTAATTTCTTTTAAACCATCACAAACTATAAGATTGAGAATGTGAGCACAACACCTCATATGAAGCATTTCTCCCCCAAGAACTAGACCATTCTTCTTCTCTAGAAAACAACTCTTCAATTTCATTATTGCTACGACATTAGATGAGGCATTATCAATCATCACACAGAAAATCTTATTAATTCCCCAATCCTGAAGGCAAGATATCAATTCCTTTCCTACCATATCACCCTTATGGATGGGGACTTGGATGAAACCTACGATTCATTTTTTATGTCTCCAATGATCGTCAACCCAATGAGCAGTCAAACACATGTAACTTACATTTTGTATACATGCCCAACAATCAGTAGTCAAACAAACCCGGTGTTTATTCAATTCTTTCCTCAATTTCTTCTTCTCATCGAGAAAAAAACGATATATATCCCTAGCAACTGTCATCCTTGAAGGAAAATCAAAAGTTGGAAAAAAATACGTTGTATAACACTGAAAACCTTTATCTTCAACGTGTCGAAAAGGTAACTCAGATAATATAAAGTACTTAGTAATCTGTTCTCTCACCCTTTTCTAAGTAAACTTGACAAGTTATCCACTACTACTAACACTCTCTAAAACCTCATCATTTCTAGAGTTACCATAGAAATTTAATGTCTTTTGCCTTTTGTCTTGAAACCTATATGGATATTTTTTGCATAAATCCTCGATATGATTTCGCAATATACTAGTCCCATCTTTAGATTGATGCTTATAGACTTGTCCACAATAAATGCATTCTATAGTTCCATCATTCTTTATATCAAAATGAGACCACACATCGGACCTTTTATGTCCCTTCTTACCCTTCACACTTTTTTGCAAATTCACATTTTCACTCTTTACTGGAATTTTATCATCGGTCCCATGATTACTTTGCTCTTCTAAAGTCGAATCCATATCCGATTATCTACATACGAAAAAAAAATCGTATTATTCAACATGATGTCAAAGTTAATTTACAAAAAAATATGAACAACAAAAGATTTCAAGGCAAGCCCCCCACCTGTAACAGTTTGTATAGAAACTCCTAATCAATTATGAAATACCAAAAAGGCTTGAATATAGTGTGTTTTTTTTATTTATTTTTTTATTTTTTTACCACAAGAATAACTGAATAAACAAAAAAAGATAAACACAATGAGCTGGAATTGAAGTTCAACTAGACATTTTGCATGTTTTAGCTAAACTTATTTTGGGCCAGAGTCTTGCCTCCCTAAGCAAAGATCTCATGGTTCCAATAACCATATGGCGGAGAAGATTCTTTAATACACACATTTCAGTTATATATAATATTAAGCAGTATAGTAGACCAACAAGGTGTTCTTTTAACCAAACCCTTGCTGAGACAAACGGGTACTAAGGACATGAGGAATAGCTGCAGGGAGCTAGCTGAATACTTCTATTTGCACCTCCTCGAATTCAAGTGTAAAGTCATTTTCAATATTTTGATCGTGCTCTATAATAATCTATGTTTTATTATTGGGAATTACATAACAAAATTCAAATGAAAATTGCAAACCCGTTAATCTTCCATACAACATCATAACATGTCTCAATAAAAAAATAAAACATCATAATTATTATTGTAATAACAGAAACCTCATTCATATATAAAATAAAGAAATTATTTTACCAAGATAATTATGAAAAACTCACCAAAAATGAAAGACCTAAGATTTGTTTAATGTCTCTTTATCATCCAAATAACATTTGATTACAGTATGCTCGTAAATATTAGGCCAGGCGGAACAACATCCATATTAATGCAGCAAAACCTTTTTTCCATTATTCAAATCAATATAAAAAGAAATTAAGAAAATAAGTAGAAAATTAACAAACAACACTCCCTACATGAACATGAATTAAAATAAAGAATCAATATATAAAAATATAGATAGTAGAAATTCACATACCTTTGTTGTTAGAATTTGAAAGAGGGAGAAATAACCTAGAAGTTACAAAGTCAAAAAATTGAAGAGTTGAAGAACCACGTTTCACGTTTGAGGGCTGGAGTCTTGGAGTTGGGTAATTATCTAATTGGGTATTTTGTTAAGTTGGGTATTGAATTTAATTGGATTGGGCCTAATATGAAGGTCTCCTTTCAATTGGGATGTATTTGGTTTTACTTAGGTTGAATAAAATTTAAATTAAAAATGAAATTTTTTTTTTTTAGCGGTTTGGCGGTTTGAAACGGTTTGCAAAAACTCAAACCTAAACCAAACCACTTTAAAGTGGTTTTGTTCGATTCAAAACCAAAGTGTTGACGGATCCACGTGGATCCAAACCAACGGTTTCAAAAAAAGGGTTTTGGTTCGGTTTGGCGGTTTCGTTGTTCAGGCCTAATAAGATCTATTCACATTAACTATATTTCTGAAATAAGCCAAATAGGTCAACACGTTGATTTGGTTCAATAATTTTAAAAAAAATGTTTTTTTTTGTATAAAATTGGTTTGCAAAATGAGGATTAGAAAAATTCTACTTGTACACATTGGGTTACAATGTTGGGTCACAATAGTACGTGTAAGGGTGAGATTCAGCCCCCGTATGGCTCCCATTTTCAATTCTAGAAAATGGGTGGAATAGTATTTTTTTTTGAAAATTTAGTGGTTGAAAAAGAAGGAAAAGTTTTCGATTTACGTATAATATTATTTTATAGAAGATTGTGTGGTTAAAAATAGGAGAGAGAAAAATGGAATGTAATGTAATGAAATTTAGTAGGGGCCAAACGAGGGCTCAATAAATTGGATGGCTGAGATGTAAAAAGAAAAAGCACAAAAATCCACTACAAAGAGGCTGGATATGAGTTGTACAGTAGTCAAGAAGTCATTAAAAAAATAATAAAATAAAATAATCAAACATTCGACCCCTAATATTCTCATCCGAAAATGCCAAAATTCTATGGAAATACATGGAAATGACCCAAACAAAGAGGTATTTTTCCAAAATAGCCTTTAGCTAATTTTGATACCCAAAATACCCCCTTTTATAATATTACTTAATAAGTTAATGAAATATAGAAATCTTTCATTTTAGTCCTTAAAAAATTAAATACTGCTTGAATTCTAATAGAATACCAACTTATTTGATTTTTATTCGCTCTAAGTAGCATCATTTTATTGGTATCAGAGTCATAGAGATCATGAAAATTAAAATAAGAAAAATAGATAATCATTGGCATTTAGAAGAAGAAAGGAGTAGTTATATATTTTTAAAATCTATTCATAATAAATTAAAAATGATGATACCAACAATAATTAAAGAATTGCCTAAAGAAATAAAGGAACAAATATTAGAAAAATTAATAATAGAAAAAATAAAAGATATATGAAAAAATTATTAATATATATGAAGATGAAGAAAATAATTTATATTATAAAGAAAAGTATGAGTACAAATAATAATACACATTTAAAATTAAATAAATTACTTATAAAAATGGAAAAAATACAAGAAGAAATACGAAATATAATGTTAATACCAGAAAGAATGAGAATATCAAATAATAGACAACTAATAAAATTAAGATGTGAAAAATTAAGACTTGAGAGCAAATATTTTGTTATAGTAAAAGAAGAATTAGTAGTCCAGATACAGTTGAGAGAAGATTTGAAAAAATAATAGATAAAAAGGAAGATAAAAAATGCAAATTGACCTATGAGTTAGAAATAAGAAAAAAATTAAAATGTCAATAAGTGAATATATGGAAGAATTAAAGTTATTAATAAAAATGTTAATAAATGATGTACAAGATTTAAGAAATGAAGTTAAAGAAACAAAAAATGATATAAATAGATATAAAAATTGAAATTAGAGAGTTAAAAGAACATAATAAAAATAAAGATAAAAAAACTTATAGAAAAGGAAATAACTCGAATAGGAAAGAAACATATAGAAAAAGAAAATATAGTAATAGAAACAGGAAGTATGGATGATGAATTTAGAAGAAATATATAACCAAAAATATTAGAAAATGAAGAAGAATCTAGAGAAAAATCATTAGGAAAATTAAAAGTAAAAGAAAAAGAAGATAAAAATGAATGAAGAATTAGATTTACTAATAGAAAATTTTGATCAATTAAGCTAAATTGATATAGTGAATACCAAGTTTTAATGAATACTGGAAGAGGACCTAATCCAGCAGGAACCTCTAAACATGAATTACATGGTGCAGATGAAAGTTATGCACCTATATATAATAAATCATATAGACAATTTTATGATAAAGTAAGAGATAGACAACCACCTAAAGAAAATAAATATAAATATAGGTTTTAATTAAATGATAGTTATGATAAACCAATTAATCATGGAGGAGCAAAACTAGATTTAGATTGTAAAATAGATACTAAAAAAACCTTATTAACTTGAACAGATTTAATGATATTATTCTTTTTATATAACAAAGATGACACATAGGAAAATACTAAAGAATAATAGATTTTTTAATAGCATCCTTTGAAGGAGATGTTAGAAATTGGTGGGAAGGAATAAATAATGATACAAAAACATTAATAAAAAGAAATGTACAAACAGAAATAATCAAGTCAGATAGACAAGGTCTAAAAAAATTAGTAGAATATATTTCAGATGAATTTTTATGAGAAAAATGGATAAGAAATGCTGAAGGAGAATCAATAATAGAAAAGATAATGCTAGAATAAAATTAATAAATTTAACAATATGTGATATGTGTAAAAAATATACTTGTGAATTTAAATATTACGTACTATTATGTTCAATTTTATAGTAATGAAAATCAAGAAGTAGACCAAGACGTACTATAATAAGTTACCAAGTCCATGAGGAATATATTTTAAAATAGAATTTGAAAAATATATTAGAGATAATATTGGAATACCTAGAACTTTAGGTTCAAGAATAAATTTTTTATTTGAAAGATTTGCATATATATATCAACAAAGACAATTAATGAAAAAATCAGAAAAATTAACTAAAATATATTGTGAAGATATGGAAACCCTTATGTAATGGGAATGTAATCCTGAAAAAAGAATTAAGAAAAGAAAATATAAAAATAAAAAGTTTAAAAAATTTAGGAATTTTAATAAAAAATATATAAAACCGAGAAAAAGATATTACAAAAGAAAAAATAATACATATAATCAACGGGAGAATAAAAAGAAAAATAAAAGTGAATGTAAATGTAAATGTTGGAATTGTGGAGAAATTGATCATATAAGCCCTGATTGTGATAAAAATAAAGTTAGAAAATTACAAAAAGAATACTTAGAAATAAAAGATGAATTAAGTGAAATATCAGATATTGAAGAATCCTATAATCAAGAGGTATATATAAGTGAAACAGAGGATGAATCAGGATCTCAATAAAGAAATTGAAGAAATAGAAAGTAATAACATAAATATACAAGAATATGAAGGAATAGGAGGATATGGATCAAAAGTCACTTTTGATAACAACAAATTTAGAAAATTGCAAAAATTATCGTTAAACTTAAAAATATGAAAATGGGAAGTCTTTGATAGAATTTGGAAAAGAGAAAGAATAGCAATAAATGAATATCGCAAAATAGAAAAAATTATAGATGTAAGAACAACTTATGGGCAACATAAATTAAATCTTTTAACAAAAAATACGGTTGAATAACTATTAACAAAGATTAGTAAAAAAACAAAGTGAAAAAATTCAATATATTTATTTAGCAGGAATACAAATAATGTTTAAATCACTATTTAGAAAAATGATAGATTCACCCTTAACTATAACTTTACATGATGGGCATATCAAAAAATTATGTTTACGTGTTATCCAAAATATTGTGTATCATTAAAAGATATGAACTTTAATGAAATTTTAGGACTACATTTTAAATTTCATAGAGATGATATCATGCAACCAGGTGATCAAATTATGACTATAGAATATAGAGCTTTATATACATTTACTAATTCTAATTATGAAAATATTTATTCCAATAAACCATATATTAAAGTTCATAAAGAATGTAAAGATATTAGTAAAATAATAGAACCAAATAAACAAATAAATTTAATTCCAAAAGAATATGAATTTTGTATAACAAAAAATAAATCTGAAATAACAGAATTAAATGAACGAGAATGTTCTAATAATATTATATTTAATGATGGAAAATTAATTAAAAGATCAAATAAATTTAAAATACCTAATAAAAATCAGTTAGAAATTAATAAAATAAAAGAAGTAAAACTGTATAGGAATGCTGGAAATATAAAAATAGAATGAGAATATTATAATGGAAGAGAACTTATAAACGAACCCAATATATTAATAGATACAGGAGCTAGTGAATATCATATAACTTCAATTAGAAATAAAGGCCTAATGACTCATAAAACCGAGCCATATAAGTATGTAAATGTTGATGGACAAGTACATACTACAGATTTAGAAATTAAGGTACCAATAAAAATAGGAGGAATAGATCTTTTAGTACCATATTACATAGATAAGAGTATGGACATAAATCCCCATATACTTTTAGGAATGAGTTTTCTAAATGAATTAGAAGATTATAGTATAAAACGAGAAGGATTATATATTGTTCATAATGGACAACCTATATTATATAAAAAGAATTAGATGAATAATCAGATAAGTTTTCTATTAGCCGTGTATATATAAATTACTATTATAGAAACAAATATAGCAACTTGTGCTTTAATAGATACAGGAAGTGATATAACAATATTTAAAAAAATTTTAATAAAATCTTGGAATAATAATAGTAATATAAAAATAATTGGAGTTACAGGAGAAAGTACTCAAATAATTAATAGTGCTGATAAAGTTAATATAATTCTTGGAAGTAAACAAGTAACAATAAATAAAATTTATAAATATGATAAATTGGAATGTGATATATTAGTAGGAAATGACTTCATAAAATAATTTCAATATTATAAACAAAATAATTATATGATAATGCTATAAACACCTTGTGGACACTTATTAAAAATTCCTAAAGAATTTAAACCTTATAGTGTTTAGTCAGCCCAGCGTTGTGACAAATGGGAGAAAAAATCAATTATATATAATGAAATAAAAATAATAAAAAAATATTATATAAAAAGGTTATAAAATAGGAATAGAAATGAATATAGAAAAAATAATTGAACAACTAGAAAATATTTATGGAGAAAATCCATTACTATTTTGGAAATCACATCACCAAAAAGCCAAAATAGAATTAATAGAAAATGTTATAATAAGAGTTAAATCAATGATGTATACTATAGAAGATACACAAGAATTTAAAAATCAGATAAAAGAATTGTTAGAACAAAAACTTATTAAACTTAGTAATGGACCTCATAGTAATCCAGCATTTATGGTTATGAAACATTCTGAACAAGTTAGAGGAAAAGTTAGGATGGTCATAAATTATAAAGAATTAAACAAATATACTAAATTTGATGGTTACTTTCTACCAAATAAAGAAGTGTTAATAAATCTTGCAAAAGGAAAATAATATTATTCTAAATTTGATTGTAAATCAGAATTTTAGCAAATAAAAATGGAAGAAGATAGTATACAATATACTGCATTTAGCAGACCTCAAGAAAAATTGAATGGTTAGTTATGTCATTTGATCTAAATAATGCACCACAAATATATCAAGAAAAATGGATAATATATTTAAAAAGTTTAATGAATTTCTACTTCTTTATATAGATAATATATTAATATGTTCTAATAGTAAAGAAGAACATAGAAATCATTTAATCCAATTTATTAACGAATGTAAAAAAAGAAGGAATTATACTATCTAAAAAGAAATATATAATAGAAAAATAAGAGATAGATTTTCTTGAATTATCAATAGATAAAACAGGAATAAAAGTACAGACTCATATATCCAAAAAGATAGAAACTTTTTCAAATAAATTAGAATCCAAAGAACAAATACAAAAATTTTTAAGATGTCTAAATTATGCAGAAGGATTTATTGAAAATCTTTCTACCTCAGATAAATATTGGGCAGCAATATTAAAAACAGATCTAAATGAAATTTATAGATATTCAAGTGGAACATTTAACCAAGCAGAAATAAATTATACTACTAATGAGAAAGAATTACTAGCAATTATTAGAGGAATAAAGAAGTTTTCATTATTTTTATTATCCAAAAAATTTACTGTTGAAATTGATAATTCTCAAGTTGCAAGATTAGTCAGGAATAAACTACTATTAAAACTCCAATACAGAAGCCTCCATAGATGGTAAGCTTATTTAGCATTTTATAATTTTAATATAGTCCATATTAAAAGAGTTAATAATTTTCTTAGCAGTAACATAGAATTTGCTTATGGATAAAGTCAAGGTTATGGAATTTTACCAATCTGTCCTACATATACAAAATTGGATAGATTTCTTAAATAAGAATCTGAAGATATAACCTCTAGAACAACCCAGATCTCAGAGATATTCAATTCAAATATAAAAATATTATTGAATATTACTACTGAGCATCAAAAATATGTCATAGAACTCAAAAATTAAGTTGATGCTATTGCAACACAATTAAAAGATATACTATCTGAGACAGATATACCAAAGAGCTCAAAAATGAGTTTTCCAAATCGATACGAAACAGGGACAGCCGGAAGCAGCAGTGGACCCGGAGTTGACAACATGCCAACTGATAATAAAGGAGATTCCATTTTTATATCATCAACCAAGAAAGTTATAATACATAGAGATAAAAAAAATATATCAAAATAATCAGCATCATAGACCAAGAAGATAAAATCCCTTTAGATCCAAAAGAAAAAAAATATGCCGAAATAGTCAAAATTGCTTATGAAATAAAAATGAGAGGTTCATGGCCTCGTTTGGTAGCCATTTTTTTCAAAATGCATTTTTCTCTCTCTTCGTTTTAACCACACATTTTTCATTAAAATAATATTACACGTAAATCAAAAAAAATTTCCTTATTTTTCAACCACACATTTCACATCAATTTACTATTCTAAAATGCATTTTTACATAAAAATGCCTATCAAACACCCCCCATATTTTATTTCTCCGAAAAATAACATTTATCTCAAAATAACAGCCATGGAAGGAAGAGACCCTTCATTTATAAAAATTATGGCAGACTATGGATTTATGTATTTAATATATCCAGGAAAAGATTTGATTGAAATTTCGAAGTTTGATAACATATTCATTAAAAAAGTATCCAGATTTGCCAAGGGAAGGAAAATATATTTGAAATTCTATTCAATAAGTCCAGAATATGATGGAATTGTTTATTATCCAACTGAACACATAATCTCAATTGGATATGTTGCAGCCAATTTCCAAATAATGTTACAGAAAATAATAGAAAAGTTCCAATAGTGACAAAATCATGGATCAGACATAGAAGAGTACTTGGAATTAAAGCCATCTACAATATTGCCAAAAATTTGTTTGATAAAAAATTCTCATGCTTGTGCCAATATGAAAATTGGATGTTGGTATCCAATGGAGGATATGAAAAATCAGAAATTTTAAAAGACTATATTACAAAATTTGATATACATCGATTTTCAGGATGTCCTACCACTATAAAAAATCCTGCCAGCTAAGTAGTACCCCAGCTGCATGTGAAGAAATGAAGGAAGAGGATAATAATAGAGCACCTTTGACAAAGGTATACAGCTGCATGTGAGGACATTGAAGATAAAGAGCAACAATAAAAAAAGATGCTCTTTGAATAAAAAGTAGAAGCAACATGTGAAGATGTAGGCCCAAGGAGGAAAATAATAGAAAGGCAAGTGTGTCTTGCTGATGTACTCAATAATGTAATAGAGTCTCATAAACTTGTATAAATAAAGACATTGTCATTGTAACATTCCGAAATTTTTTGAAGAAAATAAATAAATTATTATATTATTTTGAAAGTGAGGGATTAAGGTGAAATAAATATTAATATATTATATATTTGGGGTCAAATAATTTGATTTTGATAAAGTAATGATATGTATATCAATATTAGACTCATTTCGAAGATCGTAATTAATTAGAAGTCTATGACTCGAGAAAAGTTATTTTGGATAAGAACGTATTAAGTTATACCCAATTGAAAGAAAACAAGATAAATATAATTTTATATAGTTTTAATCCAATTCATTTTCTCTCTTTAGAAACGTGTGAGGTGTGTCTTTTAATTTTTAATATTAACCCATTTTGAATTTGATTGATTGGCTGCCATATTTTTATTAGATAGGAATGGTAGTTCTTTTAGATGGAATAAAATAATGATAAAGTACAATTTTTTTATGATACGTGCCACATTGGATTTGACTTTATCAAATCAAAGTTTTGGTTTATCTACTACTCTAGCCTACACCTATAAATACTAGACAAGGATTTCATATTTTACCACACCAAAAAATATTCACACGTGAAAGAAAGAGAAGAAAGAAAGAGAGAGAGAGAGAGAGAAAGAGGAAAGAGTGTGTGAAAACAGGAATTTGTCATACATCAACTATCACTGTCGATCAATAAATCATTCACAGAGTAGAGGAAGGAATTTTGGAACGTGCATTCAAATATTTTTCGTGTACATTTCGATAACAAGGTAAGATACATTTATGTGCAAAGTGTTTACGTTTCCTTATGCTCTTATATGCGATTAAATATACATGGAATGCTAGTGGACCTTCGGGTTCTAGAGAAAGAGATATGAAATTTCTACATGAAAATTAAGAGGACCTAAGATTCGGGTTCTAGAGAAAGAGATATGAAATTTCTACATGAAAATTAAGAGGACCTAAGATGGGTGTGTCGCTTGGTCACCGATATACTCCATAAGAGAAGAGCGGTATGAAGTGTATTATTTATTTGTTATATACCTGTGTATGGAAATTTGCACGTATCTTATTGGGTATTTTTAATACTCACTCTTACATTAATTTTTCAGATTAGTTCGGGTCGATTGGAACAGTGGAGAATTGGTGATGCGGACTGCCAAGTGGATAAAGAATAGAGAAAAAGAAATAAGTTTGCCATTTTAAATTTAGCAATTTGTTTATTTTAATTTAGAACGCATTATTTGAATTACTTAGGAGTTTATGTTTATGGTTAGATACGCTTTCAATAATTTTAATTTAAACGTTACAATTATTTGTTTATTGAAGAATTTTATATAGTTCCGCATTTTTTTTAATTAAAGAAAAATGAGTTTTCGTAACGTTCCCGTGTTTAATGTAAATGAAAGAAAAAATTGGGGCGTTACAGTATGGTATCAGAGCACGGTTTTACTTTCCTGTAGACTTTTTCAAAAAAAAAA
>NW_019236343.1:11881-12362 GCF_002742605.1 Olea europaea var. sylvestris
TTTTTTTTATTTAAGGATTTGGAAATTATATTAAATTCTTCGTTGTTACAAAAATATTAGAAGTGTTTTACCAATTTTTTTTCCCTAAATTAAAATTTTATTTGTGTTAAGAAAATGTCGAGACAACAACAAAATCAAGGTACGATCATCAGAGATTTGCTAAGGGCGGTACAAGATTTGGGTAGGCAACAAGCACAGGGTGGTCCCCGTGGTACAAACGCTAACAACACCAGCTCAATCGTGGAACAGTTCCGTCGCTACAAACCCCCAACCTTCGATGGTAAGGCAGACCCACTAGCAGCTGAAGAATGGATAAGAGGAATGGAGCGAATCTTCAAATATCTATCTTGCACTGATGCTCAAAAGGTGTTATGTGCAGAATTTATGTTGGTTGACGCGGCAGGCCATTGGTGGGAGTCAGCATCTCGCACTAGAACAGAAGCACAACAACGTGCTCTGACTTGGACGCAATTTAAGGAGG
>NW_019236343.1:12451-29638 GCF_002742605.1 Olea europaea var. sylvestris
GAAAATTCGAACAACTCTCAAGATATGCACCGCACCTAGTGGATACTGAAGCAAAGAAAACGAGGTTCGAACTTGGATTGCGTCCTGAGATTGGTGGAATAATGGCATCCCACCAATTCACCACCTATAGGCACGTTTTGCAAACTGCCCAAGCAATCTCAAATAGGTTGGAAATAGATCAAATTCCCCAGCAAGGGGCCGAGTTATCAGGAAAGAGGAAGTGGAATGGGTCCAATGAAGGGAAGGGAGAGGGACAGAACAAAAAGGTTAATTTTGGATCAAGTTTTGGACAAGCCATTTCACCATGTCCAAAGTGCAATAAAATACATAGTGGTGAATGTTTGTTTGGGAAGCATGTGTGCTATCGATGCGGTAAAACAGGGCATATTTCCAAAAATTGTAAAGAAGACCCCTTGAAGAAGAATGATGAACAAGAAAAGAAGGGAAAGGCCCGAGTTTTTGCTTTAGCCCAGGAACGGACAACAAAGGACCCGAACGCAGGTAATTTCGAGGACGAAATTATTTTAAGGGGGTGAGATTGTAACATTCCGAAATTTTTTGAAGAAAATAAATAAATTATTATATTATTTTGAAAGTGAGGGATTAAGGTGAAATAAATATTAATATATTATATATTTGGGGTCAAATAATTGGATTTTGATAAAGTAATGATATGTATATCAATATTAGACTCATTTCGAAGATCGTAATTAATTAGAAGTCTATGACTCGAGAAAAGTTATTTTGGATAAGAACGTATTAAGTTATACCCAATTGAAAGAAAACAAGATAAATATAATTTTATATAGTTTTAATCCAATTCATTTTCTCTCTTTAGAAACGTGTGAGGTGTGTCTTTTAATTTTTAATATTAACCCATTTTGAATTTGATTGATTGGCTGCCACATTTTTATTGGATAGGAATGGTAGTTCTTTTAGATGGAATAAAATAATGATAAAGTACAATTTTTTTATGATACGTGCCACATTGGATTTGACTTTATCAAATCAAAGTTTTGGTTTATCTACTACTCTAGCCTACACCTATAAATACTAGGCAAGGATTTCATATTTTACGACACCAAAAAATATTCACACGTGAAAGAGAGAGAAGAAAGAAAGAGAGAGAGAGAGAGAGAAAGAGGAAAGAGTGTGTGAAAATAGGAATTTGTCATACATCAACTATCACTGTCGATCAATAAATCATTCACAGAGTAGAGGAAGGAATTTTGGAACGTGCATTCAAATATTTTTCGTGTACATTTCGATAACAAGGTAAGATACATTTATGTGCAAAGTGTTTACGTTTCCTTATGCTCTTATATGCGATTAAATATACATGGAATGCTAGTGGACCTTCGGGTTCTAGAGAAAGAGATATGAAATTTCTACATGAAAATTAAGAGGACCTAAGATGGGTGTGTCGCTTGGTCACCGATATACTCCATAAGAGAAGAGCGGTATGAAGTGTATTATTTATTTGTTATATACCTGTGTATGGAAATTTGCACGTATCTTATTGGGTATTTTTAATACTCACTCTTACATTAATTTTTCAGATTAGTTCGGGTCGATTGGAACAGTGGAGAATTGGTGATGCGGACTGCCAAGTGGATAAAGAATAGAGAAAAAGAAATAAGTTTGCCATTTTAAATTTAGCAATTTGTTTATTTTAATTTAGAATGCATTATTTGAATTACTTAGGAGTTTATGTTTATGGTTAGATACGCTTTCAATAATTTTAATTTAAACGTTACAATTATTTGTTTATTGAAGAATTTTATATAGTTCCGCATTTTTTTTAATTAAAGAAAAATGAGTTTTCGTAACGTTCCCGTGTTTAATGTAAATGAAAGAAAAAATTGGGGCGTTACAGTCATAGTAAAAGATCATCTTATCTTGAAATTTCGAATTGTAAGAAATAGTTACTTAAAAAATCATTCTCAGTTTTTGAAAAATCAGTTTTTCTGGAAATCCTTTTGTACCAAATAGAAGTCTTGTATAAATCCTGATAAAAATAAAACTTCGATATTTTGATATGAATATAAGTTCTAAATCTTTATTCCCATATATTCTTGAAAGATCTGATAAAAAGTTTCCTTCTTATTTTAGCAAAAAAAAAAAGTTTTTCTTTAACAGAAGTCTAGAATTTTATTTTTTAGAAGTTGATACAGTGAGAGTAAGTAGCTGAAATAGTAACATTTCCATGAAGGCAGGAGGCCGTTGAAGGAAGCAGTTTACAAATCAGAGCTCGAAGGTTACTCGCTTCTAAGAATAAAAGTCCAGATCAAACCAAAGGTAAAACTATTAAACTTTTGCTAAAATTAGAATGAAACTTTTTAAGATCTTAAAGAATCGTAGGGATTAATTGATGATTATGAATAAATGCCAGGATATACAATTGAAGGAATAGATAATCTATTAGAAAAAATGTTAGAAAAAAATAAAGAATATTATCTCTCAATTAAAAAACATAAATTTACCATTTGAAGAATATAGCATTTTAATTAGAAAATATGAAATATATATATTGCAGATTATTCTTATTTATTAGATCATAAAAAAAATGGATTTATATTTAAATATTCAAAGTAGAAGATGAAATGTTTGAAAGATTCGGATATATGTTGCAATATAGAAAGAATCATTTCATTAAGGGTAATATAGACCTTTCAACAAAAAAGAATAGTGATAGGTTAAATAGAAAAATCTCCCAAAATTCTGACACTAAATTTTTGACGAATCCCGATGACGAGTTCGAACCCGACCGACCATGTCTTACGCATTTTTCCGGCGAAGTCAAGAAACCCAGCATTGCAAACTCACTATATTCTATTGAAGGCTTGATTCACACGTTTTTTCCCGGTAGCACTCTGTCTTTAACCTTTTCCCCAAAGAGCAAGAATCCCAAAATTGCCCAGATATATTCAAAGAAATGTTGATTGCTGTTTTCAAAATGAAATTGCTGTAAATGTGAATTTGTTTTGCTATAAGTGTAAATGTGAATTTATGATCCTTCAAGTAAGTTTTATAGGGATGTGATGAGTGGTCAATGCTCGCGCTAAATATGCGAGATGGGTGTCCGCCCCAAGCCTGGTTACGAGAATTGGACACTCCCATTTTCACCAATTTGATCCATATTCTTAAAAAATATATATAAATGTAAATTTGTTTTGCTAAAAGTGAAATTGTTGTGAATGTGAAAGTGTTTTGCTAAAAGTGTATGCTACTTTTGTCATAGGAGAACAAATTATGGAATGGGTGAAAAATGATTCTTTGGTGGAATCCAAAAATGTCAACGTGGAATCCAATATGATTATAGTTGAAGACGTAACGGTGGGAGGGGATGGAGTGGTCGTGCCAGAAGTTGGTATGAAGTTCAAGGATGAACATGAAATCTTTGATTTTTACAAATTATATGCTTACAACAGGATCAAGGAGGCACAAGATTACCGCATTTACCGCATATTCCTATCAACATTTACTGCATCAAGGAGGCACAGGATTATGACGGGAGATTGGAGAAAGTCAGTGAAGGGCCATATTTAAACAATTAAGTATGGTTGATGAAATGCTAGTAATAAATATTTTCAAATGGTTTTATAAGATTCAAGTGTACATATGAAAACTGTTCAAGGATCTTCCATGTTGCAAATGGCATCTGATTTCAATTCTTAAGTTCATAAATGCAGTAACTATAACATTAGTCGCAGTGGCATACAATTTATTATTGTACAACTTTGGTTATCCCTTTACTTATCCCGAATACATTGGTAGGAATTATTGTCTTCAAGTTGATAAATGTAGTAACCATATCATTTGGATGATGCTAATATAACAAAAGTTGCTGTGGAAACCAAACAAAAGTATTACGAACAATGGATGATGTTAATACAACAAAAGTCGTTGCTAATACAAGATACTACAATCAGGCTGCTAATACCAAAGACGCATACTGCAAAGACACATGTTATGCACCCTTGTCTTACAAGTGGAATAGAGAATGTGCCCATTGTGACACTGATGAATTGGATGTTACATAAAATTGGTACAAACCGAGCATTCGATCAATTCATGGATGCTTGTGGGATCAAATCCAGAAGAAACTAATGATTGGATATCTTCATATTCCATCTGATGAAGATACACACTCCGCGCTATTCATTTCAATTGTTGCCATTTTGGAACAATCTCAAATTCTCACTTTCACAAATCTCATGACCAATTCCAAAAATCCAATTGTTTGAGAAAATTCCCCTCTTCAAATCATAATCTTACAGTTCCAAATATTCAATCTTCTGCCAAAATCTCAGATGCCCAATCTAGAAATGCAATCTTTTGGAAGGGAAAAAAAATCTCAGATGCCCACAAAAATCTCAATAATCCATTCCCAAATATTCCATCATCTACAAAATTATCTACTGCCTACTTTCTCTTTTTCATAAATGCCTAAAATTTTATTCAATTCATCTATTTCTGCCTTTTTCCTTCATAAAAATGGCAAATGTTTCAGGTATACCAACAACAGGTGACTTTTAAAAAATTCAAAAATCTCTTATCTTACATGAGCGGGCGACGAGATTGGTTATTGTGATGACAAACCTGGATGTTTGAAGATGGTCGAAGGGGAGTCGACAGCCAAAGGAAAATGGGGAGGCGAGTGGAAGAGAGAAGGGTCGGTGTTTGCTTTTTGGGAAAAATGAGGCTGCACAAAAAAAATCGCGAAACCACAAATCAAATCGAAACCTTTGAGTTGAAACCATTGGTTCAGGTCCACGTGAACCCATGGTCTCTTTTTCCTCAAACTGAATCAAACCATTTCAAAATATTTTGGTTTAGGTTTTGATTTTCAAAAATTGCACAAAATCGAAACAAACCGTTTTAAATTTTTTTAATTAAAACATTAATTTTATTAACTTAAAAATTTTATAGTTTTTATTTTCAAAAAAAATATTAATTTAACAATACAAATTACAACCAACCTATTGAAATAATTATAGAAAGTAAATTAGGTTCATCATTATTAACCTATGATTTAATAGGTTCACAACACATGTTTGCATCCAATATCTAAACTAAATTAAAATTATTCTAAAATCATATGAAATGAAAATATATATATTCATCAAGACTATGTTAGCAAATCACGTCCAAAGTTTCACAAGCCCTAACATAAACTCTTATTTTCTACCTAAATCGCCTCTTTCTCTCTTCTCTTTCGGTAAGTTTCAGATTCTTATTCAAGCCATTTTTTTATTGTTCTTTCTTTTATTTATTTTTTTAAACTTATTATATACTTGTGAGTTGTGGTTTGGATAGAAAAATGACTGTGTCTAGATGATTAATGAACTTATTTGTAATTTGGAAAGAATGAAGGACAAAGCGTATTGATTTTGTGAAAATGTTAAAGTTTCCTAACTAGTACTTCTATGTTCTACTTTCATAAAATAGTTAGAGGATGAAATTCGTCGATTCTCAATAAGCCGAAACTCTATCAATCTTTATACATCTAAACATATTGCGTTTAATCCTTATTTAACATCTCACTAGCAAGACGAAATGAGTATTAATTAAATTATAATAGTAGAATGTAACTCTACATTTACCAATCACTATATGACAATATGAATGTCAAACGAGAAAATGTAAAGAAAAATGAAGAAATATGTATTTGTTTTATTAACATCTTTTAGCAATCAACTTTAAAAATAATTTATTCATGGATTTCATGGTAAATATGAATATAATTTGATATTTAGTTCTCGTTTAAAATTATATTTAACGTGTGTTAAATATATTACTATAATATCGATAGGTAAACCGCGGATTAAAATCGAATCAAATCAAAAATTATTGTTTGGTTTGGTTTGGTTCGAAAAATAAAATGGTTTGATTTGATTTGAAAAAATTTCAAACCTCAGAAAATGGTTTGAATTGAAAATATAGCATAAACCGCTCAAACCGAACCACGTTCACCCCTAGAAAAATCCAAAAATGGTGGTAGCTTATAGGAGATCGGACTACTTTTATGTATGTTCGTACAGACTCAATCGACGGTAATGACCGAAAGAAATGGAGGCGATGAGTGAAAGAGAGGAGAGTATAGGGTGAGAGTTACCTGTTTCATTTTGGGGAAAATGGGTGAGAGAGAGAGAGAGGGTAATGGTTTACTTTACTTTTCATTTTGTCCTTAAAATGAATCCACATCACTTTGTAAACCACTGTTGTCAAGTAGTGTTGTACGTCTAGCAGGATTGTGAGGACTATTGTAAATAGTGTTGCTTTTGCTTCTGCATTTGACAAGAATTATAAGAGAAGAAAGCTAATTCCAAGAGTACGTGTAATATTATTTTATTGGAGAATGCGCGGTTAAAAATAAAAAAAAATGTATTTTTACATTAAAAAAAATGGAGCCCAAACATAGGCTTAAAATTTACAACATCAACACTTCAATAAAATTTAACAAGTCTGTATTAATTACAGTCAAATTTTTCAATTCTACAAAAGTCTAAGTATATATTGAATATTTTATATTTAGTAGAATCGGTGCCTTATAATGATTTGCAGTTTAGTTATCCCTGATTAGTAAAAATGAAAATCTAAATTTCTATTTAATTTAAAATCAACGATTGATTTTAATCATATATCACATATTTTACTCTTATAAAGATGGACAGAAATTTCATTTTAAGAAATGACCACTTTCTCATGGTCATTTGAAAAAATGTTCAATGTCCATTTTGTAATAATTTAGACCAAAATACCCTTATTAACAATTTATAATTCCATATTTTTGTCTTTAGTGTTCTTACAATTAAAAATTGGAATAAACCATTTGTACACCATGGTGCCCCTCACATGTTGAGGGGGCCCACATGAATTAAAAAAAATTTGTGAGCCCCCTTATTGTGAGGGGATTGTAAGAATGTATAGTACTAAGTGCTATCCACCAAGCAGCCTCTTAAAAATTTTGTTAGCCAACAAAATTTTGACATATAACCTGCCCTATTCATTTCAAAAGGTACGCATGTCAAAACACAATAAACGGTACATTTCTCATTGAAGTAACTTGTTTTCTGTATCCCTATAAAATAAAAGAGTGACTAGGTTTGCTCATTGTCCCTGAGGATTCGTGTTTATTGTCTACTTACAGGAAGACATTTACCCTAATCTCTGCCTCTCGTTCCTTCATCGTCAATTTCCCAAAGGTCCAGCAATCAATTTTCCTCCAAAATTGTTTTGATTTTTCTGCGACCGACCTTCATAAATCTCGATTTGAGGTAACTTTCCAGCTTCGATTTAGGTTTTGTTAAGTTTCAGTGCTTATTTGTTATGGATTAAAAGTCAATTAAAATTAATTTTTTGACCGTTATTTCACTATTTCAACCGACATTTTTGAATTCTTCTCTCACAGGTAGAACCTACTTTATCTCCAACAATCAAAAAATCAATTATCAAAATCTCTACCAAACAAGCTCTCAGATGGTATAAACTCAGTGGCGGCCCTGACTAAAGGCAGTATATGTGATCGTCGAAGGTTCCATTTCGGTGAAGGTCCCAATTTATTAAGATTAATTGATTGGTTGAAAAAAAAATGAAAAATATATTTATGAAATTCTTTAAAATAAATTTATCATATGTAGACACAAGAAACTAATAAAAATTGAAAAATAAAATCTTTGAAAAAACATATAAATGGCTTAAAACGAATCACTTCCATTTATTTATCACATAAATGCATCACAAATATACTTTCACTATAACTAATTTGATCGTTTATCTTCCAAACATCTTTTTTCTTTTCTTAACCAAAAAAGGTGAATTTTTATTTGATCATTTATCTCTTCAAATTTCATGTACAACAGTCACCCACAATAAATTTTTTCAACCCAACATGAAATAAATTATCTTCATTTGAACGAAAATTTGAAGATTCAATTTAGTAGATTGGTTTGATCTCACCGCCATTGTTATAGCCTTATAGGTCTCTTTCTTTCTTAATTTCAAAATATATACTACAAGGTTTACATGCTATTATTATTGTTTTGATTTAGTCTTATGGTAATAGCCTTTTTTAGATGTTTGTTGAAGATACTTTGAATTTAATAATTCTTTATTAGTGTTTATACTTCTTATTTGTAAGTTAATTTCTTATGAATTAATATAAAATTAGAATCTCTTTTGTTTTTTTATCATCATTTTCATTATTTTGTCACACTATCCCTCGTAGTCAACATTTTTCAATTTTTTTTTTTTTTTTTTACATAAATCACTCAAATTCATATTCAATTTTATTTGAAATAGTTGCAGTGAGAAAATGATCAAATAAACGAACAGATCCATTTGTCATTGCATTGTATTTTTGTTTGCCAAACTTCACTTATAATTTGTATTGTATGTTTAAATTTGACATTTTGTTATTTCATCTTCAAATTTTCGAACTTGGTTATCTATATTAGATTCCTCATAGAAATATTAAAACTCTTTGCAGGAAGACTCAAAATATAGGAGGCCCATATTTGAAGTTAGGAAAAGGTCCCCAAATTATCAGCGCAGCCCTGTCCAAACTGGATTTTGTTGACAAATCAAGTTGAAATTTTCGGTGCAATCAGTCCAAACTCAAACTTGTTCTTCCTTTTTTGTTGCAACTTTTGTAGTTGATCACCTCATGACTGATTTTTGTTTGTTATTTTTTTCTTCTAATTAAGGCTTTATTTTGATCGAAACAAAATGGTTTCACTTTATCTGTTAATTTCTCTTCAAAACTTGATCTTTATGTTTTTTTCCCTTCAATTTCTGTAGGATTTTGCTGGTGCGCTAATATCGTAATCAATTAATCAACTCTCGATTTGTATTCCAATTTTTGAAGAGTTGAGGAAAATTGTCAGACAGTGTGACATTTTTTACGATTTAAAACAAAACCTTATCTCATTCTTCCCATTACACAACGATAGGCAGAAACGAAAATCAGAAGGAAAATTCAGCAATGAAGCAGCAATCAGAAGTTGAATTAAATTTTTTTCTTTGCTTGGAATTAATCCTCTGCTTTGACTACAACTAGGTAAGGAGGAGGATTTTTATTTACAAGAGTATATTATGTTTATATGTGTGTATATGTACATATAAATAGTAAGGAAGCAGATCGTAGAGGGATGAAGGGATGACAGAAATGAAGGGCTGACAAAATCTGTATAAGTATTTTGAATTAGAATTGGAATTTGGTGCATAATTAGGAAATTATTGAACTGGGGACTGATTTTTGTTAAGGCAGATTGGTTTATATAATCTGAATATTTGAACTCACTTTTTAAGTAAGTAAATTTGCAAGATGATTAAATGATAGGAAGTCAATATTAAAATGGTCTTGGCCAGATTTTCATTGGTGTACAAATTTTGTAGTAATTGAGAAGAAAATGAATAAGTGATCTTGAAATTGGGTTTGGCATTACATACATGAGAGAGTGTATTTTTACTTTTAATGGTGGAATCAGGCGTAGGAGAATACAGAAGAGGAGAAATTCAGGAAGGAAAAAGAATGATTTGGGTTGTGATTTCAGTCAAGAAAATGGGATTAGGCATTTAAATGCTCTCTTTTCTTCCACTAGCATAAACATTCAACAAAAGTTCATTGTCTTCTTTCAATTGGCAGTTTGAATAGTCAGTTTTTAAGCAAAATTAAGATTTAGGACAGAGAATTACAATTTGGGTAAATAGTGGAATCATTCCTTTCTGAGCAGTAAGGTAAGAAAGGAGGAGAAAGGTAAAATTGAAACAAGAAAAATGATTTGAGTAGTGGATTTTAGTCAGCAAAGTGGAAAATAATTTAAATGAGGAATTACATTAGATGGCTGGCTACTCATTATTTAACGTGATTGGGCTTTTAATTCGAGTAAATATAGGAGGAAAAATAAATGTTGCAGCCAAAACAAAAGCATAGACATGCAGCAATTCTTGAAGAACCAATTGTTGTCCCCATTTATAACCCACCGGATGATGATGCAGATACCCCAAAGATTGATGCTCCACCTCCCTGCAGACCTTGATCTTTGAGACTCAAGATGCCTAGTCCAAGCACGATGACACCGTCAACAAGCTCCGATCGTGAAAAAAGGTAAGAAGGATGTCCAGTAAGTTTAAAATGTTGTTGAAATAGTACATTGTATGTTTGGGAAAATATGTAAAATGTCATTTTGTGTACCATCCTTAATATTTTTGGTTGATGGTACAATTTGATATTTGGATGTAAACTTCAAATCGATATGACTTTATGGTTGTTTTCATTCGTGACATGTTAATATTGACAAGAGTTGGTATATTGTGTCAAATTATTGTGGTTGTTCTCGTATTGTATTGTTATCATTGTCTAAATATCATTACTGACAAATGAAATCTTAAGCGTCGAGATTAATAGGTATTAAATATCAAGAATTGCACTTCAAATATCAAGAACTTTATAAAATATAGAGAACATTCATGTTTGGAACATAATCTCATTTTAGACAAGTGAAGTGTCACGCATCGAGATAAATGGGTCCAACCATCAATAGTAACTTTTCAAATATCGAGAACGTCATGAAATGTCAAGAACAAATTCAAATTCATTAATCGAAGGTTAAAATAATAATGAGATTAGATGTAAAGTTAAATGAAAACAAGTGGGCACAAAAAATCCTTGATATGATTTAGATATTAGGTATGTAATAACTACAGCATTGCATTGAGACAATGAATATAGCATTGCCATGAGTTGACAAGCACAAGTTCTCAAACATATGAATTGGTTTCAATGTTAGCAAGTCTATCAAGGTTTAGGTGACAAGCACAAGGTCTCAAACAATATTGTCAAACAAATATAGGATTGGACAAAACTCCCAAGCCAAACCGAGAGATTCTTCTTAAGTTAAATACCTGAACGTGTATCTGAATCAATAACCAACGAGTTTGATTCAATTCTCGGTTTTAGATCAAGAACTTAATAAGAATCGAATCTTCCTAATTTTTTTAATTAATTTACTTTAAGTAAGCCAAATTATTTTATTTTTTCTAAGTAAATTTGCTAACTTGTTAATTTAGTTCAAACCCACAAATATGATTTTTTTTATTTCTAATTTTCAATTCAAAGCCAACATGATCAAATTGACATAAGTTTTATCCAAATTTGCTACTCTACCATTGTGTCGTTTCTACCGTTCTAGAGAAATTGAATTGAAGTTCGACAACACATCTCTTAATTATTTTGAGCTCGTTATTTTCCTCTTCCTGTGATTTTAATAATCAAATCTATGAAGAACTCAACAAAAAAATATACAAAAGACAGATAAGATTGGACTATGTTATTTTGTAAGAGTTAAGATTGAACATACCATTAATTAAATTAATGTAACTTTGTAAATATTAAAAAATTTAATTATAATACGAAATTTGGGAACCGAATTGAACCGAACCCGAACGGTTTCATATTTAAATTTGGACTCGACAGTTCCACTTACTAAATACCAAAAAATTTCGGGTCCGATTTAGTTCAAAATCGAATCGAACCGAACCATGTCTAATCCTAAAAAAATGTCAATCAATTATAATTATATAGAATAAGAGTTGGTGTGTGGCTTTTTAATTCAATTGCGCATGTTTTTTCTCCTCTTATAAGTATGGCCATGGCTTCAAAGACAATGTTTACTCATACTTCCTTACAAAAAATTACTAGTACTAAGAACTTGTTCCTCACACTATATCTTAATCTACTCAACAATCTCCTCATATTATTTTGATATTAATTTCTACCCGCTAAGATCGTGTCTTCGATGGACAATTTATTAACTAACTCTTCATATCTGATATCACTTCAAATAACAACTGATGTTGTTCGGTTTTCAAACCACTTCCACTAGTCTTCCATGTTAACGAATGTACCACGATTTCACAACATCTCCCATATCTACATGCCATCAATGCAAATAATATTAGCTAACACACGAATATCTAAAACGAGAATGCTATCCACACGCAACATATTAAATGCTAAACAAAAATGTTCCATAGCTTTGTTAAGTTTTTAACATTATTCTCAACATTTGAAACAGTGTCAAGAATTACTTTTAAAGTGCCATTCTCGACATTTATAAAAATGTCGACAATGATATATTGGGAAGACACTTCACCATATGCATTTTTCATCTTTTTCAACTTCAACCACCATTTTTTAAAAGAATTTATTCCACCATTAATGACATTTTCAGTACATAACTAGGTTAAATTCCTATCTATCAAAGTTATTTAAGAAGGTTGTGACGCAATGTTTGTTCCAATAATCTTACAACAAATATCTACTAATTGTTTAAATAATCTAATCCATTTAAATCAAATATATAATAACAACCATTAAACACAACTTATTAATAAAAATAAGATTTCGAAGAAAAATTATCTTCTATTGAGAATTGTGGAGAGTCTAATCAACTCTCAAATTTAGATAAGATTAAATTTCTCAAAATGAAAGTATATGATTTCCTTGTGAGTTTGAAGGATAAGTTCTTTTTTATTGTTAATAGATTTTCCTCGCCTTCATTTTTTCCCAGATTAATTGGTTAATATCTAATAGATAATGAAAGCAAATGAACTTATTAAAGCATTTTGAAGAGACCCTCTATTTTTAAATAGCATATTCTATCATTTAGAGATCATTTATAAATTTAAAAAGTTAAAATTTAGAAGTATTCCAACAAACTCTTTAAATTTAACACTTAATTTTACTAGTTCAAATAAATATTTATTATTTTCCCTATCTTTTATTTTAACTAACTTTTCTCTAAATTATTTTATTATTTTCCTACACTAAAACTTGAAAAACTTTGAATGTATTTTATTATAAAAAGTGAGTTTGGCTCTTCGAATTTGAGAAGCCAAACCCACTCTATATAAAACCTTAATTTAAATAGTTTCTTGGACCACAATTTTAAGAGCTGGCTCTTTAAAATAGAGAACAACTCTAGTTTTTCGATGACATTTGCTTGATTCCATGGTCGCAAGATATATTTCTTTTCCTCATGGTAGTTGAATTTATAATCCATTTGACCATGAGATGATTTTTTTCAATTTATTTGTCAAGTTTGAAAATTAAGAATCTAATTTTTATTTTTTTTTAAATTCCAGCTAATTTATTATGAATTGAAAACAATCAAAAGCGTGCAAGACTATCATCTTCAATTTATTATGAATTTAATACGATTGTTTTCAATTTATTATTTAGTATGCTTCGTATCAATTTATTGTGAATTTGTTTGTTTTTAAGTATGATTCTTTTCATGTTTTTAAGTGAGAACATATTTATATATAATTCTTTTAATGTTTGTCAAATTGCATGTAAAACGATGTTTTTTAATTGTTAAATGAGTTTATGAATTTCTCTCTATATACTCATCATAACGTCCATGAATTTGCATGCATTCATTACGTGAGAGCATAGTAAGGTACGAAATGAGTTAAGAAGCTTAAAGGCATCATTTTTGTCAAAAGAAAAAACTCAAACCTTCAACCCCTGTTCATCCTTCAGTCAATGACACCAAAATTCCAACCTTAATTTTGTCAATGAATCTCGTCGATGTCGTAGCGACGAGTTCAATCCTGACCACGTTGGGTAACAAGCCAACTTGAGCAATTTCCCCAAATATGATATATTTCGATCTTGATTCACGCTTCATTTCGAACGGGCGCTGATTTTTCATACAATCCCATTGACCTCCAACACGACTCTCCATCCTGGCTACGTTGATAGAACCCTGTGTTATGCATTTTGCCCAAGAAGCAAGAAACCCAACATGCCCGGTTATATTCAATTGAAGGCATCATTGTTGTTTCCAGATACTTATTATTGTTTAAGGACATATTCTGAAATGTTGCGACCATATCAAGACCTTTATAACATTATGATGTTTGAACTGATTTACTTCATAGTTTAGTGACTGAAGGTGATATTTGCAAATGAAATTATATTTGTTACAAGTTTAACAATGGACGACTGCTTCAATCCATTTTCGCTTACGTTGAAATCATTATTTTGCTGGAAATGTTAAATTATGGAGAAGTTATGTTTTATAGAAAGTGTCCGCTAATTTTGTTGTGGGAGAATAGATGATGGAAGACGTGGAAAATGATTCTTTGGTGGACTCCGAAAATGTCAACATGGAGTACAATATAAATGTAGTTGAAGATCAAATAGTGGGAGGAGATGTGGCGATTGTGCTGAAGGTTGGTATAAAGTTCAAGGACAAAAATGAAGCCTTCAATTTTTACAAATTATATGCTTACAACATAGGTTTTTTGTTGAGATAAAGGAATTCGAGAAAGGAAGATGATGGAGTTTTACAATGCGTAACTTTCACATGTAACCATGAAGGCTGAAAAAGTGATAGCGCAAGCAGTTCTTTGAAATCGCAACCAACAATTCAGACGGGTTGTAAAGCCAAGATCTCTGCATCTAAAGATAATCATGGTTACTAGAGAACTAATACAATGCATCTCGACCATAACCACAAAACAGGTCCAATGAAGTTGAGATTGTACTGATGCAATTGAGAACTAAGTGCAAATGTGAATGGAAGTTTGAAGTGAATGACATGGTTGGAATTTCATTGCAAAAAAGTTGTAATTCTGCAGTTGTTGTAGTAGGTAAATAGGAAAATATGACATGCATTGAAAAGGATTATCGAAATTACATCGAACAAGTCAAGCGATTAGGCCTTGGAGATGGAGATACAGCAGCAATACAGTCCTATTTTTCAGATATGCAAACACGGTCCACAGGATTTTACTTCTATATGGATTTGGACGATGATTCACAGTTAAAGAATGTATTTTGGATAGATAATCGAGATAGGGAAGCATTAAGAAGTTTGGGGACATCATGACTTTGATACTACTTACCTAACTAACAAATATGACATGCCTTTCATACCTTTTATTGGCATCAATCACCATGGACAATCAATACTGCTCGGTTGTGGTTTGGTCTCAAATGAGAACACGGATACATTTGCGTGGCCTTTCAGAACATAGATTTAGTGTATGCTCGGTTAAGCGCATAAAATAATTACTAATCAAGACAAGGCAATGCAAAATGCCATTCATATAGTTTTTCCAAATACAAAGCATAAATGGTGCTTATGGTACATTCTAAAGAAGTTGCTCGAAAAATTTGGGTACTACATCGATAAGTTCAATATTCTTAGCAATGCACGTATTGATGTATAATTCTCAAATGGTTGAAGAATTTGAACAAGGTTGGGGATCGATGATTGAAACATTTGAGTTGCATGATAACGAATGGTTGTCGGGATTGTTTAAGGCAGAGGTCGTTAGTTCCTTGCTTTTTAAAAATAAGTTTCTAGATTGGGATGTCAACAACATAGCCGAGTGAGAGCATGAAAGCATTTCTTGATAGGCATGTACACTCGAAGACATCGTTAAAACAATTCGTTGAACAGTATGAGCGAGCATTGAGGAACAAGATGGAAAAGGAGTTCCAAGCTGATTTCAAGCCGTTTTCTAAAATGTTTCATGTGCAACAACATATGACATGAAAAAGCAATTTCAGGTAGTCTACATAATTTCAAAATTCAAAAAAGTTCAAGCTAAGTTTATGGGTAAGGTTTACTACGACCTCATATCTACTTTGGAGAGATGTTTTGTGACGATATATGAGGTACAAGAAGACATCGTTTGCATCAATCAACATGAAAAGAAAACATTTTTTGTCTCATTCCAGAGAGATAAATGTGAGCTACCACTTGTTCGAGTTTTGAGAAATTATTTGCAGGCATAATGTCGTGGTATTAATCTGTAACTATGTCACTACACTGCCTAAAATGTATATAGTGCATAGGTGGAAAAGAGATGTCAATCAACAATATGCGAGGGTCGCAATAAAATATGACAATCTGGTTAATACTTTGAGATAGTTGAGGGATGACAATATGTTTCAAGCTTTGGCAGAAGTGGCAGACCTTATGGAAGATGGTGAAGCATAGACCCTTTCGTTAATAGAATAGATACAAGTTCAATCTAAAGAGCTTTCAATAATAAAATGGACAGCAGAACCAATATTTGTAGTCAATGTTCAATTCATTTAGGATAACAGAAAACTGGTTCACAAAATACGTGCAACATGAGCATGCTAGATCCTATAGTGACAAAGAGAAAGGGGGCACCTAGAAAACTTCGGAGGAAGAGCCCGTTAGAGTCAACTGTTGGAATGCGGAAGCAGAATTAATCAGAAATTAAAATTTCTTTAATTCATAAACAAGATCGTTTAGATGTTCACGTGTATGTTATAACAAGAATTAAAGGATTTGAATATTTTACCCAAATTCGATGATCCACCTTTGAATTGATTCTGAACCACGAACTTCCGTCTCTTTCAATTGCAAGAATCTTGGTGCTTCAAACCTTCAAGCCTTCTATGGTATTCTCCAACGGAAAAACTACACCGGCGTGTGGGCACCTTCTTTTAATTAATCAAGAAACTAATTCTTGAAATTGGAAATCAAGAAATAAAATATTTCTCTCTCTAAATTTGAATTCTATGGAATTATAATTGTTGTAGTCTTTTTTTATTCATCTAGTCTCTATTTATAGAGAAAAAGATGATACAATCCTGGTACAATTACAATTCCACATTCAAATAGGATTCCTAATTAAAACTCAAGAGGAGTTCTAATTTAAGTCCAATTCCAATTAGTTTACATTAATTATATGTGTAGTCCTAGAACTTCAATTACAATTACAATTAAGTTTATAACTTTCATAGTAATTACAATTAAGTACAAAACTTTATTGTAATTATAATTAAGCTCAAAACTATTATAATTACCGTAATTAAGTTCCAATACTTTATGGAGCTACCACAGGGACCTGATCGGACATATATTATCCAAGCTCCAATAATTAGATCATGTCTAGTCGACCCTAGACCACCCAATCTAATTATTAATCTTTGCTTTTTCCACTAAAGGCAAAAGACTGAATTCTTGGAATATATAAGATCACAGAAGCCATTAAATCTGTAATACTTTCCTCTAACCTGCTGTATATGTATTTTATCCCCGTTCGAGATCCGATAATTAGGTACGAGCATAAATGACCGTTTTGCCCCTCTAATTATTCTCACTAACTTAAATTTCATTTTCTTCAACG
>NW_019236343.1:30100-35939 GCF_002742605.1 Olea europaea var. sylvestris
CTCCCACTTGCCCTAGAGTATATGTGTCATGTCCTGTAACCCCATGCCTTGCACATGTCCATTAAAAACCTTAGCCGATAGGCTCTTTGTAAATGGATCCGCGAGGTTATCCACAGTGGCGATTTTACTGACAATCACATCTCCTCTATTTACTATCTCTCTCAAGAGATGATATTTCCGTTCAATATGTTTACCCCTTTGATGACTCCTTGGTTCTTTAGCATTTGCCACTGCCCCACTGTTATCACAGAACAGTGTCAGGGGCTGTGCAGATGCAGGTACCACCTCGATAGCCGTTAGGAATTTTTTGAGCCACACCGCTTCCTTAGCGGCTTCACAAGCTGCCACATACTCAGCCTCCATGGTGGAATCAGCAATACATGATTGTTTGATACTTCTCCAAATAATGGCCCCACCACCAAGTGTAAACAATGATCCTGATGTAGACTTGCGAGAGTCCTTATCAGCTTGGAAGTCTGAATCTGTATAACCCACTGGAACAAGATCTGGTGATGAGTAAACTAGCATGTAATTCCTTGTCCTTCGAAGGTATTTCAGGATATGCTTTACAGCCACCCAATGTTCTGGTCCAGGGTTAGATTGATATCGACTCACCATACCAACAGCATAACAAATGTCAGGTCTAGTACACAGCATAGCATACATGAGACTACCAACTGCCGATGCATAAGGTATCCTACTCATGCGTTCTACCTCTTCAGGAGTCTTAGGGGACTGATCCTTAGATAGCTGGATTCCATGTCTGAAAGGTAAATTACCTTTCTTGGAATCTTGCATGGCAAATCTGACAAGTATCTTATCAATGTATGAAGCTTGGGATAGTGCTATCTGCTTGTTCTTTCGATCTCTTAGGATCTGAATACCTAGAACATAGCTAGCTTCTCCTAAGTCCTTCATATGAAACTGTTGGGCCAACCACGCTTTCGTAGACGATAATGCTCCAATATCATTTCCAATGAGTAGAATATCATCTACATATAGCACGAGGAAAATTACAATTTTCTTCTGTATCTTCTTATAGACACAAGGTTCGTCAAAGTTCTGATCAAAACCATATGTCTTAATCACTTCGTCGAATCTCTTGTTCCAAGATCTTGATGCTTGCTTCAACCCATAAATGGACCGCTGAAGCTTGCAGACTTTATCTTCATGACCAGGTTCTATGAATCCATCTGGTTGCATCATATAGATACATTCCTCAAGATGGCCATTCAAAAAGGCTGTCTTGACATCCATTTGCCACACCTCATAATCAAAATGAGCTGCAATGGATAAAAGAATCCGGATAGACTTAAGCATAGCCACAGGCGAAAAGGTCTCCTCGTAATCGATGCCTTCTCGTTGGGTGAAACCCTTAGCCACTAGCCTTGCTTTGAAAGTTTCCACTTTCCCGTCTGCTCCTCTTTTTCTCTTATAGATCCACTTGCACCCGATGGGTTTTATCCCTTCTGGTGCATCTATAAGTTCCCAGACCTGATTGGAATGCATAGATTCCATTTCAACATTCATAGCTTGTTGCCATAAATCTGCATCCACATCATTCATGGCCTCCTTATATGAAGTCGGGTCATCAACTTGTGTTATGGAGATCGCCTGATTTGACTCTCCAACTAACAAGTACCTAGAAGGTGGTCTGATAACTCTCTGACTTTGTCTAAGGGGTGGTGGATCTTGGATTGTGGCATCGTTTGGAATTGTAACGTTTGTATCAATGTTGGCATCACCATAAGGCGGTTCCGTTACCTCCTCAATACCTTCAACGTTTACTTGATCCATGGGATTAGATGACTCATCTCTCCCACTCAAAACACATTGTTTAGGTATATCTGACACCAAGGGTTGTCTGTCATGAGATTGTGTTTCAGGAATTGATGTAGTAGAATTGCTCCCACTCATTTCTTCCAACACGACCTTACTTTTGGACTGACGTTCATTAATATACTTATCCTCTAAGAAAGTGGCATTTGTACTAACAAATACTTTCCTATCTAGAGGACTATAAAAATAATATCCCCTGGTACCTTTATGGTATCCCACAAGCAGGCATATCTCTGATCTAGACTCCAACTTCTCTGTCTTCCCTTTCAGCACATGAGCTGGACATCCCCAAATTCGAATATGACGTAAGCTAGGCTTGCGCCCATTCCATAATTCCAGAGGAGTCTTGGGAACCGACTTAGAAGGAACTAAGTTAAGAACATATGCTGCTGTTTCCAATGAATATCCCCAAAATGAGGCAGGTAGAGTTGCGAAACTCATCATTGACCTAACCATGTCTAATAATGTCCTATTTCTCCTTTCTGAAACGCCATTCTGTTGGGGTGTACCTGGCGCACTCAGTTGAGAAACAATACCATTTTCTGTCAAGTAGTCTCTGAATTCTTCCGAGAGATATTCGCCACCTCGATCTGATCGAAGTGTCTTAATACTCTTACCCAAATGTTTCTCGACCTCAGTTCGATACTCTTTGAATTTTTCAAAGGCATCTGACTTTCGAGTCATTAGGTAGATATATCCGAATCTAGAGTAATCATCGGTAAAAGTGATAAAATACTCATAACCCCCTCTCGCAGGTGTATTCATGGGTCCACATACATCAGAATGAACTAGTTCTAATCCTTCTTTGGCTCTATGTCCTTTTGCTAGAAAGGATTTCTTAGTCATTTTACCCTCCAAAGAAGAATCACAAACTGGCAATGGTTCGACCTTAAGTGTGTTAAGTGGACCATCTCTAGCCAATCTTTGTATCCTGTTAAGGTTAATATGTCCAAGTCTAAGATGCCATAATTAAGTATCACTAGTATGGTTAGACGTTCGTTCATGGTTTGCAGAAGTAACATTTATTTCATTTATGGCACAATTTAAAACATAAAGACCATTCACCAAATATCCAGCACAAATAGGAGCTTTATTCTTTAAAATATAAAGCGCATCATGCGCAGAGTTTACAGAATAACCTTGTCCTATTAAACAAGAAACAGAAATCAAATTCCGCTTCATTCGCGGGACATAATAACAGTCTTTAAGAATTAAATGCCTACCACTATTGAAATAAAAGTAAACTACTCCTACTGCTCTTGCTGAAACTATAGCTCCTGTGCCGACAGTAATTTTAAATTGGCCCTCACTAAGTTTTCTGCTCTCCTGAAGCACCTGCATAGACATGCATATATGATTAGTGGCTCCAGAGTCCACAACCCAGGAATTTGAAGAATCAACCACCAAACATGACTCAGCAATAAAAAACTCACCAACACCCAGCTTTTTAGCTAGTGCATCAGGGCAGTCTTTCTTCCAGTGTCCTTTGCGACCATAGTGGAAACACTTGCCTTTCGGCGTTCCATCTGATTTGGGCTTTTTGTTGCTTTCTGGC
Source organism: Olea europaea var. sylvestris (assembly GCF_002742605.1). Classification (NCBI taxonomy): domain Eukaryota; kingdom Viridiplantae; phylum Streptophyta; class Magnoliopsida; order Lamiales; family Oleaceae; genus Olea; species Olea europaea. The sequence goes on from NW_019236343.1 coordinate 33,495, forward strand.
TTCTTCTTAGATCTCTTCCTCTTCTTTCCAATTCCGCCTTTTGGCTTGGAGCTAGAGGAGCTAGCAATTGCCGCATGATCATGGCCACCCTTACCCTTAAGACCACTTTCCACATTTTACAACTCATTCATCAACTCAGTTAATGGCATATTCATCTTGTGCAAGTGATAGTCCACAGTAAACTGTGAAAACATATCAGATAAAGAATTCAACACCATATCAACTTGAGTTTCCTGATCGATAGTTGCACCCAGATTCTCTGCCACGTTGAAGTGTGCAATCATAGTCAACATATGATCCTTCACAGGCGTTCCGGGTTTCATGCGAATGTTCTGTAAGGTACGAATGGCGTCAAAGCGAGCCCTCCTACTTTGATGTCCAAACATGCCCTTCAGGCTTTCTAGTATGTCATAAGAGGTCTCCTGACTTTCAAGCTTTTGCTGTAACACGTTTGACATGGATGCCAAAATGTAACAGCGAGCCATCTTGTCAGCAGCGATCCACTTATCATACACAGCCCTCTTGGATTTGCCTGTAGTCTCAGTAGGTTCCTCGGGACATTCTTGTTCGAGCACAAAATCAAGTTTTTCGGCAACAAGCACAAACATCAAATTACGTTTCCAATCCACATAATTATCCCCGACAAGTTGGTTTTGTTTTAAAATAACAGAAAAAGCACTGAGAGACATTTTGCTGAAAAAATAACAATTATTGCATATAAAAATTGAGCAGCGAATGACAATTTAGCATATGATGCATGAATGCATATGCAGATCCATCTAACTACAATAATGCAACGATGACTTGATTCCTGTGATCCAACATGCCTCTCTATAGGAAAAGTCAATGTGTCCGCTAATCAAGTTGAGATTCTCCCACTAAACAAAATATATCTAACAACAAATGTCTATATTAGGCCTAGCATCGTTTTATTTGGTCACCAAAATTATAGACGAGAGCCTCTATGGGAGGTTCGTAGATAATTTCGATTTGAGTGTATAACCTTTGTCTCAATCTCTAAATACTTGAAAATAATTTCACCATCTATAGGATGATCACAAATTATATTCTATTTAGACGATCTTATCATAAAGAAATCCAATCAAGCAACTCGAACCACGCGGCCCTCCTATAGGGAGTCCGTTGCATTACCGGTACGAGGCAAGCGCGTTACTTTGCTTATGGATTGACCAAAGGAGACCGTGGGTTTTTATTTAAATAAACACCCTCTCCCACTCAATCTTTTAAAATAATGGATTTTTATTAAAAATAATTACCAACTGTCCATATTAATTAATATATAAAATTTTCCTCCAGAAAAATCTAATCTAAATTAAACTAATCAAGAAAATTTTTAAATCAAATTAATATACAGCCTAATTATTATGATTTTTCAATTCAGAAAAATTTAATTTAAATTAAATTAATCAAAGAAAAATCTGTGTTTAATGAAATGCATCATATTCATAGTATCACGAGCGATGTTATAAATAAATCCATATGTCATGATATCAAGAATGACAACGTTTTAAACAATAATTTAAAGCATTCATGGAGCGATAAAAATAACAATTATTTGTGGCCCACGACACAAGAATTAAATTAAAATCTAATTGGATCTAAATCCAATATTTAATCTAAATCTTGAACTCCAAAAAAAAAAACTTCAAGGATCCAATGTAGCAATCCAAACAGCAATTATGTTCCCTCGAAAATTCCAGTCGACCCATCTATGCAAAATGAATTGCATAAATCGGTGCTACTTCTAACCTTCTGCCGCAATTCACTGTATCAATTATTATAGTGCCCCACCAACAACAATTAGTTCATTATTTAATTCAAAATTTGGTTGTGATAAGTATTGCCAATTTGAAGAATTAATAATCCAATTTTGCCGTTCAGTTGGTGGCCCACGTTTCCAGAACCTAGGCAATTAACTCCACAGCTTTTGATTTGCAAACTGCCAATTGATGCCGTCCGCCACGTCGTCACGCATATACGCCGGAAAAATATATACCCTTCCATTTTTCTGTATTCTGATGAATTGTCTCTGCATATTACTTGGAATTTGTTTTCGTGGATTGTCTTGATTTTTCGTCGGTCCGTCTTTAATCAACATCCGAGAACATCCAAAATTGTAAGAATTTAAAAATTACACAAATTCCTATGTCCCACAGGCTCACAATTTTTGAATCTAATTATACAGAAAATTAAATCAAGATGATGGAGTCGTAATCCACCTATCTTGTTACAGACTCGAAATAACAAATTACATCAAAGACTGGCCACAAATAATTGGTTCACAGTTTAAAATAATCCAATCATTCAATCAACATATAAAATTCCTAGACATCGCTCGACTAGAATATGCAATCAATAACAAACACGTGAACAATCTAAATTGCTCTGATACCAGTTGTTGGAATGCGGAAGCAGAATTAATCA
>NW_019236343.1:36038-68798 GCF_002742605.1 Olea europaea var. sylvestris
ATTCATCTAGTCTCTATTTATAGAGAAAAAGATGATACAATCCTGGTACAATTACAATTCCACATTCAAATAGGATTCCTAATTAAAACTCAAGAGGAGTTCTAATTTAAGTCCAATTCCAATTAGTTTACATTAATTATATGTGTAGTCCTAGAACTTCAATTACAATTACAATTAAGTTTATAACTTTCATAGTAATTACAATTAAGTACAAAACTTTATTGTAATTATAATTAAGCTCAAAACTATTATAATTACCGTAATTAAGTTCCAATACTTTATGGAGCTACCACAGGGACCTGATCGGACATATATTATCCAAGCTCCAATAATTAGATCATGTCTAGTCGACCCTAGACCACCCAATCTAATTATTAATCTTTGCTTTTTCCACTAAAGGCAAAAGACTGAATTCTTGGAATATATAAGATCACAGAAGCCATTAAATCTGTAATACTTTCCTCTAACCTGCTGTATATGTATTTTATCCCCGTTCGAGATCCGATAATTAGGTACGAGCATAAATGACCGTTTTGCCCCTCTAATTATTCTCACTAACTTAAATTTCATTTTCTTCAACGGTCCTGTGAACTAATCACAGATGTCGAAGTTTAGCCGTTGCTAAACACTGAGCTCAGATTTTAACCGTTCAACAGAAAATACTTAAGTAGTCACTCTACCCATCTGGGCAACGGTTCCCGACATGAATTCATGTTCTCTACTCCGCTCATTCTCAAGTTCCCAACTCATCGAGATATTTGACCAATCAAATTGATCTCACCCATTGATGAATCAAAGAACAATTAAAATTACGAAAAGATATACATAATCCTGTCAAGGGATTTAGATGAAATACACAGCGGTCTAGTGAAATTTAATTCTCCGCACGGTCATGCTATAGAATTCAATTCAACACGTGGTCCGTTCAATACACTCCAAGTGTACTAGTGTCACCTTTTACTATTTCTGTGATAAGGACAAATCACAAACCCGAATAGTGAATTGGTCAACACTACAACCTTCCAATATAAGGTGCCAACCCTTATACGTAGATTGTGAACAAATTATTTATGATCAAAATATAAATTGTGTCACACTGTACTTCTCAACGCAAGTACTCAACTCATATTATCACAAGTGATCATAGGCACTTTAACTTCGTATGCTCAATAATAAATAAATGCAAAAAATAACTTAAATATAATTTTATTCAATAAAAATATTGTTATTTTTTACATCAGCAAAACTATACTATATGGGCACACAACCCAACATCAACTTCAAAGAAGATGAAGGTATTTTGATTTGTTTTACTCTAAACTTCAATGGAATACTAAAAATAATTATCGTTTATTTCATATGGACATACAGGCACATTTGACATGCAAAGGGAAGCGACGAAGAGTAATGTATAGCAATATACTAGTGGAAACACCCGATGTTGATGCAGGTCAACGTGAAGAATCTCCCACTTGTTCACCATTCGCTTATTCACAATTCTTGATGGTTAGTATATTTATTATAACATTTTCATTTGTTCCTTTTTATGTTACTTCATTATTGACGTTGTTACTTACTACAGGGCCACGAGGAAAGTCATTTATTCACACAACCCTATCCATCATCTAATTCGATCCATCCATTGTTAACGCATTTATATTCATTGATACAAACTTAAATTTCTACGTTATAATGTCACGCTGACTAATTAATTTTCATGTTGTATGTTAGGTCATGCTATTCCATACTCCTGTCAACATTTACCGCATTAAGGAAGCACGTGATTGTGATGGGACAAAGTCAATGGAGGGACATAGTTAAACAATTTACGTATGCTTGATTAAATGCTAGTAATAGATATTGTCCATGGTTTTATAAGATTAAAATGTACTTATGGAGAAAAGGAGAATGTTGGAATCTGATTTAAATTGTTAGCTTGATAAATGTAGTAACCCTAAATTTAGCTGTAATGGCATACCATTTGTAATTATAAAACTTTGATTTTTATCCTAAGTTTGCTAAAAATGGCATGGCTAAATCGTCTGTAGAGGCTGTACCAAGTCAGTTTTCATTTCTCTATTATGTTTATAGACTTTAAGAAGGGGCTGATGATAACTTTGTGTGAAATTGGATGTCGATCTGCTACCTAAATATGTTGAAGTTAGGGTACATAACTACAAACCCGAGCTGAGCCGAAGTGTTGCTAAATATGCATGATTTTTTAGCACAAAATAGATGGATGTCTAACCATGATGGAAGCTCCTACTTAACCCAAAAAAAAAAAAAAATGCAAAATACAGTTGCAGAACAACCCGGGCAAAAAACTAAACAAAGTAATATAAAAATAGATGATGCTAATACTACAAAAATTGTTGCTCTTACAAGACACTACAGTCAGGCTACTAATCATCCAAGATGCCTGCTGCAAAGACACCAAAATAGAAACTACAAGTTCCAGGCATGTTATCTGGACCGACTACCACACATCTAATACACCAAAATCAAAAGTGGTTCAATATCCATTACAAATTTAAGCAGCTAGAAATTAACATAAGAAACTACCAATCTTGATTGTTTGATTGTTTAAGAAACACACACAAAATAGATAAGAAAGCAACTATACTAATAAACCCGACTCGTTCCATTCGTGTTTATTAATCAACATTTCGTCCTGTCTAATAGAATTTATTTGGGAATAATGAATTATTTAATAGTATTTTTATTTATTTATTATTTTTTTATTTTTTTAAGAAGGTGTGGTTAAAAAATAAGGATACTTTATTGATTTATGTGTAGAATATTTTATTGTATGAATGTGTGGTGGAGAATGATCTTGTAACAAAAAATTTAAATTTTTAAAGGATGATAAATAGGGTCTTCACTTCTTCCCGTAATTGTCATGTTCAGAGATATATGGATTTCTTCTTCATCTTTCAGCCGAACTTGAAATTGGAACATGCGGAACCTATCGTTAATTTTAGTATGGCTAACGTCACTCAACTCACCACTTGATTCCCCAATGTCACACCACTCCCAAAATCCACATTTATGACTGTTATAGTTGAAGAATTTTCCTTTGTTTACAATATCCCATTAAACTTAAAACGCTTTTGAAAATTCTTGCTACATCGTCTGTATCAACATTTTGTTGAGTAATCCCCAAAGAAATGGTCCTTATGCCTACGGCTATGAAACTTCTGAATTCTTTCCGGCCATTCTAATAATGGAATCAAACAAAAAATTCACATCAACTTAAATTTCAAAATTATGGTCATTTATTCAAAAACAATTTTGGCCATCTCTATCGGCAACAAATGCAATCTATAGTTTTTATGGAGTCTCTAGCTTTAATCACCCAAAGACAAATGCTTACTATCAAATTGCAATTCCACATATAGCTAAGAGCAAACAGGGTACTTATTGCCTTCAAAATTGGCCTTAAAACATTAAACTCAAACGTGCTTACTGTCAACATCCCTAATTTGTCAAAATGAAAACTATAACAAACGGCAAGCTTTCAAGTTTACCAACAATAGTTGACTTTAAAAAAATTCTAAATAATTTGTACATTAGACGAGACGTCGATGAGTTCGATTGCTATGACGATAGGACTAGGGATGTGGAGATGGTTGGAGGAAAATGGGGAGGGGAGTGAAAGAGAGGAGCGTAGGTGTTTGGTTTGGAAGAAGCGGGGAGAATTGAGAGAAAAATCTAGATTTACCTGTCGAGGTTTGTATTTCGAGCATCCAAAAGTGGTGGTAGCTTACAGGTGGCCACGACTGCTTCATCAAATGTTCAGATGGGCTCGATCAATAACAACGATCGGAAAAAATGGGGGAGATGAGTGAAAGAGGGGGAGGTTATCTTTTTTATTTTGGGAGAAATGGAGAGGGAGAGGGAGAGGGAGAGAGAGAGAGCAATTTTTTATGGGGAAATATATGGGAATAACCTTTTCAAAATGGTTACTTTTTCAAAATGACGCTTAGGCGATTTACATACCAAAAATACTCTCTATTTGGATATTACATAACAAGGCATCATAATATATAAATTTTCAACTTTTTAGTCCTTAAAATTAAATATTGGTTGAAATTAGATAATTTTTATTTGATTTAATTGATTTTTGTTCGCTCGAAGTAGCCCCCTATATTGGTATCAGAGTCATAGAGATCATAGAAATTAAAATAAGAAAAATAGATAATTAATGATGTTTAGAAGAAGAAAAATGCAGTTATATATTTTTAAAACATATTCATAATAAATTAAAAATAATGACTTTGACAATAATTAAAGAACTTTCTAAAGAAATAAAGGAACAAATATTAGAAAAATTAATAATAGAAAAAATAAAAGATATTTATACATAAGAAAAAATTATTAATATATATGAAGATGAAGAAAATAATTTATATTATAAATAAAAATATGAGTACAATTGATAATACACATCAAAAATTGAATAAATTACTCTTAAAAATGGATAAAAAAAAGAAGAAATAAGAAATATAATGTTAATACTAGAAGGAATGAGAATACCAAATAATAGACAATTAACAAAATTAAAATGTGAAAGACTAAGATTTGTGAGCAAATATTTTACTATAGTAAAAGAAGAAATAGTATATCCAGATATAGCTGAAAGAAGATTTGGGAAAATAATAAATAAAAAAGATGATAAAAAATGCAAATTAACTTATGAGTTAAAAATAAGAAAAATTAAGATGCCAATAAGTGAATATATGGAAGAATTAAAATCATTAATAAAAATGTTAATAAATGATGTACAAGATTTGAGGAATGAAGTGAAAGAAACAATAAATGATATAAATATATTAAAAATTGAGATTTGAGAATTAAAAGAAAATAATAAGAATAAAGATAAGAAAATAGATAAAAAAAACTTATAGAAAAAGAAATGACTCAGAATAAGAAAGAAATATATAGAAAAAGAAAATATAGTAATAAAAAATATAGTAATAGAAAAGAGAGTATGAATGATGAATTTAGAAAGAATATATTACCAAAAATACTAGAAGAGGAAGAAAAATCTAATGAAAAATCATTAGGAAAATTAAAAGTAGAAGAAAAATAAGATGAGTGAAGAATTAGATTTGCTAATAGAAAATTTTAATCAATTAAGCTTAACTGATATAAGTGAATACCAAGTTTTAATGAAAACTGAAGGAGGACCTAATCCAGCAAGAATCTCTAAACAAGAATTACATGACACGGATAAAATCTATGCACCTATATATAATAAATCATATAGACAATTTTATGATAAAGTAAGAGATAAACAACCATCTAAAGGAAATAAATATAAATATATGTTTGAATTAAATGATAATTATAATAAACCAATTAATCATAGAGGAACAAAATTAGATTTAAATTGTAAAATAGATACTAAAAAAACCTTTTTTAACTTCGACAGATTCGATGATATTATTCTTTTTATATAACAAAGATGACACATGGGAAAGTTCTGAAAGAAAAATAGATTTCTTAATAGCATCATTTGAAGGATATGCTAGAAATTGGTGAGAATGAATAAACAATGATACAAAAATATTAATAAAAAGAAATGTACAAATAGAAATAATCAAATCAGATAGACAAAGTATAGAAAAATTAGTGAAATTTATTTCAGATGAATTTCTAGGAGAAAATTGGATAAGAAATACTAAAAGAGAATCAATAAGAGAAAAATATAATTCTAGAATAAAATTAATAAACTTAACAATATGTGATATGTGTAAAATTAAAGAATATACTTGTGAATTTAAAAATTACTATTATATTCAATTTTATAGTAATGAAAATCAAGAAGTATACCAATACATGTATTATAATAAATTACCAAGTTCATGGGGAATATATTTTAAAATAGAATTTGAAAAATTTGAAAAATATGTTAAAGATAATACTGGAATACCTAGAACCTTAGGTTCAAGAATAAGAATTTTATTCGAAAGACTTGCATATATATGTCAACAAAGACAATTAATGAAAAAATCAGAAAAATTAACTAAAATATGCTGTGAAGATATGGAAACCCCTGTGCAGTGAGGATATAATCCTAAAAAAGGAGTTAATAAAAGAAAATATAAGAATAAAAAGTTTTAAAAATTTAGGAAAAAAATTTAGAAATTTTAATAAAAATATATAAAACCTAGAAAAAGGTATTATAAAAGAAAAAATAGCCCATATAATCAACAAAAAAATAAAAATAAAAATAAAAGTCAATGTAAATGTAAATGTAAATGTAAATGTAAATGTAAATGTTGAAATTGTGGAGAAATATGTCATATAAGCCCTGATTGTGATAAAAGAAAGTTAGAATATTACAAAAAGAATACTTAGAAATAAAAGATGAATTAAGTTAAATATCAGATATTGAAGAATACTATGACCAAGAAGTATATATAAGTGAAACAGAAGAAGATGAATCAGGATCTGAATAAAGAGATTGAAGAAATAGAAAGTAATAATATAAATATACAAGAATATGAAGGAATAGAAGGTTATGGATTAAAAGTCACTTTTGATAATAACAAGTTTAAAAAATTGCAAAAATTATCGTTAGACTTAAAAATAGGAAAATGGGAAGTCTTTGATAGAATTTGGAAAAGAGAAAGAGTAGCAATAAATGAATATCACAAAATAGAAAAAAAAATCATAGATGTAAGAACAACTTATGGGCAACATAAATTAAATTTTTTAACAAAAAAAAAATACAGTTGATGAACTATTAACAAAGATTAATGAAAAACAAAGTGAAAAAATCCAATATATTTATATAGTAAGAATACAAATGATGTTTAAATCACTATTTAGAGAATGGATAGATTCACCCTTAACTATAACTTTATATGATAAAAGAATAATAAATTTAAAAGATAGCCATTTAGGAACAATAAAAGGAAATTTAGCATATCAAAAAATTATGTTTACATGTTATCCAAAATATTGTGTATCATTAAAAGATAGAACTTTTAATGAAATTTTAGGACTACATTTCAAGCTTCATAGAGATAATATTATGCAACTAAGTGATCAAATTATGACTATAGAATATAGAGCTTTATATACATTTACCAATTCTAATTATGGGAATATTTATTCCAATAAACCATATATTGAATTTCATAAAGAATATAAAGATATTAGTAAAATAATAGAACCAAATAAACAAATAAGTTTAATTTCAGAAGAATGTGAGTTTTGTATAGCAAAAAATAAACCTGAAAATAACAGAATTAAATGAAGGAGAATGTTCTGATAACATAACATTTAAGGATAGAAAATTAATTAAAAGATCAAAAAGTTTTAAAATACCTAATAAAAATCAGTTAGAAGAAATCAACAAAATAAAAGAAGTAAGACTGTATAGGAATGCTGGAAACATGAAAATAGAAGGAGAATATTATAATGGAAGAGAAAATATAAATGGACCAAATATATTGATAGATACGTGAGCTAGTGAATGTCATATAGTTTCGATTAGAAACAAATGACTAATAACTCATAAAACTGAACTATATAAGTATGTAAATTTTGATGGACAAGTACATATAACAGATTTAGAAGTTAAGGGACCAATAAAAATAGGAGAAATAGATCTTTTAGTATCATGTTACATAGATAGAAGTATGGATATAAACCCTCGTATACTTTTAGGAATGAGTTTTCTAAACGGATTAGAAAATTATAATATAAAAAGAGAATGATTATATATTGTTCATAATGGACAAACTACATTATGTAAAAAGAATTAGATGAATAATCAAATAAGTTTCACATTAACTGTGTATATACAAATTACTATTATAGAAACAAATATAACAACTTGTATTTTAATAGATACAGGAAGTGATATAACAATATTTAAAAGTTTTTAATAAAATCATGGAATAATAATAGTAATATAAAAATAACTGGTATTACAGGAGAAAGCACTCAAATAATTAATAGTGATGATAAAGTTAATATAATTCTTGAGAGTAAACAAGTAACAATAAATAAAATTTATAAATATGATAAATTAGAATGTGATATATTATTAGGAAATGATTTCATACAACAATTTCAATATTATAAATAAAATAATTATATGATAATACTACAAATATCTTGTTGACACTTATTAAAAATTCCTAGAGAATTTAAATCTTATAGAGTTCAACCAGCCTAGCGTGGTGATAGATGGGAGAAAAAACCAATTCTTAATAATGAAATAAAAAATAAAAGAATATTATATAAAAAGGTTCTAAAAACAGGAATGGAAATGAATATAGAAAAAAATCATTGAACAATTAGAAAAGGTTTATGGAGAAAATTTATTATTATTTTGGAAACCACATCACCCAAAAGCTAAAATAGAATTAACAGAAAATGTTATAATAAGAGTAAGACCAATGATGTATACAATAGAAGATACACAAGAATTTAAAAATCAGATAAAAGAATTGTTAGAACAAAAAGCTTATTAGACCTAGTAATGGACCTCGTAGTAGTCAAGCCTTTATGGTTATGAAACACTCTGAACAAGTTAGAGGAAATGCTAGAATGGTTATAAATTATAAAGAATTAAACAAATATACTAAATTTGATAGTTACTTTTTACCAAATAAAGAAATACTAATAAGTCTTGCAAGAGGAAAACAATATCATTCTAAATTTGATTGTAAATCAGGATTTTGGCAAGTAAAAATGGAAGAAGATAATATACAATATACTGCATTTAGCACACCTCAAGAAAAATATGAATAGTTAGTTATACCATTTGATTTGAAAAATGCACCGCAAATATATCAAAGAAATATGGATAATCTATTTAAAAAGTTTAATGAATTTCTAATAGTTTATATTGATGATATATTAATATATTCTAATAGTAAAAAAGAGCATAGAAATCATTTAATCCAATTTGTTAATGAACGTAAAAAAGAATAAATTGTACTATCTAAAAAGAAATCTATTATAGAAAAATAAGAAATAGACTTTCTTGGATTATCATAGATAAAAAAAAGATAAAATTACAGACTCATATATCCAAAAAGATAGAAAGTTTTCCAAATAAATTAGAATCCAAGGAACAAATTCAAAATTTTTTAAGATGTTTAAATTATGTAGAAGGATTTATTAAAAATTTTTCTAAGAAAAGACATAAAATTCAAGTTTTACTTAGAAAAATAAATACTAAGGGATGGAATGGAGAACATACAGAAATTGTTAAATCATTAAAAGAAGAATGCAAAAATTTACCAAGATTAAGATTAGCAGATGAAAAAGATAATTTGATTGTTAATACTGATGCCTCAGATAAATATTTGGCAGCTTCCCCGCGGGGTTTGAGCTAACCGTGATGGATAGAAAAAGTCAGTCGTCCCTTCGGGTTATGGGTTAAAGTGGGCGCTTCATCTTCGGTCCATTCTCTCTGTCCTGATTATCGCGCGAGCTGAGGGGGGAACTCGGCAGAATCCACTCACTCAGAAGAAGAAAGAGTACACGAACCAAGATCTGTTGAAGGAAATCGAGACTATTTGAGGTCTGCCGATCAGGGTTCCCGTTTAAGAAAGCTGTGTTAGCTTTGTATTGGCTCCCATCTTACTTAACGGGGCCCTTAGTTGAATACCGATCCAAGGTCGCTCGGATTTATCCATGGTTTTTTGTGTTTTTTTGTTTAGTTTATTTCTTATCCCAAAATCCTATTTTTCTTTCTTAATTGTAATTTATTAAAAACAAATCTTAATGAAATTTGTAGATACTTAAGTAGAACCTTTAACCAAGTAGAAATAAATTATACAACTCATAAAAAAGAATTACTAGCAATTATTAAAGGAATAAAAAAGTTTTCATTGTTTTTATTATTTAAGAAATTTATTGTTGAAACTGATAATTCTCAAGTTACAGGATTAGTCAGGAATAAGTTACCATCAGAACCACAATACAGAATGCTTCATAGATGGCAAACTTATTTAGCATTTTATAATTTTGATATAGTTCATATTAAAGGAGTTAATAATTTTCTTGCAGATTTTCTCAGCAAAAACATAGAATTTGCTGATGGATAAAGTCAAGGCCATGGAGTTATACCAATTTATTATACAAATACAAGAAATGACAAATTTTCTTAAAGAAGAATCTGAAGATATAAGTTTTGGAGCAACCCAAATCCCTGAGATGTTCAACTCAAATATGAAAATATTGTTGAATATCACTACTGAGCATCATAAATATGCCATGGAACTCAAAAATCAAGTTGATGCTATTGCAGTACAACTAAAAAATATACTATTTGAAACAGATATATCAAAAAGCTCAGAAATGAGTTTTCCAAATCAATACCAAACAGGTGGAAACAGCAGTGGACCCAAATATGACAACATACCAACTGATAATAAAAGAAATTTCATTTCTGTATCATCAACCAAGAAAGTTATGATACATGGAGATAAAAAAATATACCAAAACAATCAGTATCATAGACCAAGAAGATAAAATCCCTTAAAATCCAAACGAAGAAAAATATGTCGAAATAGTCAAAATCGCTTATAAAATAAAAATAAGTGATTCATATTTCATTTTTTCGGGAAATAATGTTTACCCTACAATAACAGTCATGGAAGGAGGCGACCCTTCATTTATAAAAATCATGACAGACTATGGATTCATTGATTTGATTTATCTATGAAAAGATTTTATTGAAATTTCAAAGTTTGATGACATATTCATTAAGGAAGTATCCATATTTTCAAAGGAAAGGAAGATATTTTTAAAATTCTATTCAATCAGTCCAGAATATGATGAAGTTGTTTACTATCCAGTTGAACATATAATCTCAATTGGATATGTTGCAGCCAATTTCCAATTTGATGTTACAGAGAATAATAGAAAAGTCCCAACGGTGACAAAATCATGGATCAGACATAAAAGAGCACTTAGAATTAAAGACATCTACAACATTGCCAAAAATTTATTTGATAAAAAATTCTCGTGCCTGTGCCAATATGAAAATTGGATGTTGGTGTCTAATAGAGGATATGCAAAATCAGAAATTTTAAAAGACTATATTACAAGATTTGATATACATCAATTTTCAGGATGTCCTACCACTATAAAAAAATCCTGATAGTTAAGAGAGTGCCCCAATTATATGTGAAGAAATGAAAGAAGAAGACAAAGCACCTTTTGACAAAGGTGTACGAAGAACAATAATACTACATGTGAAGATATTAAAAATAAAGAGCAAAATAGAAAAAGATGCTTTTTGGATAGAAAAGTTGAACCAACATGTGAAGATGTAGGCTCAAGGAAGAAAATAGAGAGGCAAGAGTGCCTTTGCTGATGTAATCAATGATATAATAAAGTCTCATAAACTTGTATAAATTGAGACATTACCATAGAAGGAGATCATCTTATATTGAATTCTCTAGTTGTAAGCAATAGCCTATTCTTAGTTTAAAAAATCAATTTTTTCTAAAAATTCCTTTGTACCAAATAGAAATCTTGTATCAATCCTGATAGAAATAAAATTCCAATATTTTAATATCAATATGAATTTCTAAATCTTTTTCCCATAGATTCTTGAAAGATCTAATAGAAAGTTTCCTTCTTATTTTAGCAAAAAGAGAGTTTTTTTTAACAGAAGTCTAAAATTTTATTCTTTAGAAGTTGATACAATGCGAGCAAGTAGCTGAAATAGTAACAATTCCGTGAAGGCAGGAGGCCGTTGAAGGAAGCAATTTACAAATTCAGAGCTCAAAGGTCACTCAATTCTAAGAATACAGGTCTAGATCAAACCTAAGATAAAATTATTAAACTTTTGCTAAAATTAGAATGAATATTTTTAAGATCTTAAAAGAATCGCAGAGACAATTGCATGATGATTATTTTGATAAATGTCAGGATATAAAATTGAAGGATTAGATAATTTATTAGAAAGAATGTTAGAAGAAATAAAAAATATTATATCTCAATTAAAAAAATATAAATTTACCATTTGAAGAATATGATATTTTATTAAGAAAATATGATATGTATGTTGTAGATTATTCTTATTTATTAGACTTAGAATGATTTTATATTCAAATATCCAAAATAGAGTAAATAGAAGGTAAAATGATTAAAAGATTAGGACATATGTTGCAATATAGAAAGAATCATTTCATTAAGAACAACATAGACATTTCCATAAAAAAGAACAGTAATAGGTCAAATAGAAAAATCTCCCTTTATTACGTTTCAATTTTTATGTTTTATTTTTAAATGAACGCCACATCAGTTTGTAAATGAGTATTGTCTACGAGTGTTGTACGTATGGCGGCTTCGATTGTAGACTTGTTTTTCTCACTAACTATGATATTAGTTTAACGGGAATGGATGCAGCTATTGACACTAATATTAATGTTTTTTTGTAAATGATGTAGCTATTGCACTAATAACTCGTTTGGCCCCTCATTTTGTAGAAATGAAAATGGGTGAAATAGCGTTTTTTTGAAAATTGAGTGGTTAAAAAACTATGAAAAATCTTCGATTTTTACATGTAATATTATTTTGTAGAAGATTGTGTAGTTGAAAATAGGAAAGAAAAAAATAAAATGTAATGAAATGGAAATTAATGGGAGCCAAACAGGGGCTAAGAATCATCTGAATTCTCAAAAATTATTCTTAGTCAACAAGAAGTAAGTTTTTATTGAAATATTGTATTTTTTGCATGACCGTAATAAATTTAATTTTTTTAACTTATTGTAATTTAATTTTATTTGTTCTAAATATCAGGAAAATGATGGCGACTTCAATATATGCAATTATACTCAAAATTTTACCACTGACCAACTACGAATATAGCAAATATTAAATTTATGTATACTAATTCAACTCTTGGTACATTTTTTTTTAAATTATAATTTTTAAATATTGATTATGTAGGTGTTCCACAGTCAAAAGTCATTATGTAATTGGGTTTATATAATTGAGAAGGAACTTGTTTTGTTAATTATTATAATACATTCTGATCGTGATGGTTATTGATGCAAGCCTCATATACGCTTTGCATGTGAGTATAGTGAAAAATATAAAAATAAAAAATAAAAATCATTCATATCATGAACCAAACGAAAGAAGTCTGTTGGAACACGTAAGTGTAAATGCCCATTCTAATTGCATTCAAGGGAAGTTGGTTCTAATAGTTACTTATGAAACTATGGCTTCACTTTTTCATATGCAGAATCTCCTTGTCGAATTGCTTACAAGAATATCCCATGAAACTCTTTTGAGTTCATTGGATTTGCTCTGCTCCCTTGAGGTTGTCACCATCTTTCGTGAAATATGGCAGCTCGTCAGCAAATCAATGGAGGCAAACTTGGAAGGACCAAGAACCTATTTTGGAGAAACAACATGGCAATAGGATGAAGGGAGGCAGATTTTGCAGAGCTTTAGAGATTTTGCCCGTATGAATATGGTTTGGTAATCTTCCTCGATCTCTGATTTACGATGGCTATGTAATGATGAGGGAAAGATTGAGAAAATGAGGATTAATATTGGTAAGTACACCAAAATATTGTATTCTTTTTTGTCAATTATTTTTTAATGAATTAGGAGTATAATCGTAATTTTATTGTGGCACATTTATTAAAAATATAGCCCTCGTTTGGTAACAATTTCATCCCAAAAAATCAATTTTTTTTTACCGTTATTTCACTATTCCAATCTTTATATTTGATTTCTTCACTTACAGGTGAAATCCACTTTTTCCTCTAATAGTTAAAAAATCAATTCTCATAATCACACCGAACATGCCCAAAATCTAATTATGATGTGATTATAATGTTGTGTGATAATTAAATTTGTAGTGATAATATAATTACCCTTATCAAAATTAGATATTAGATTAATTGACAAGTATGTAATTGGACATTTTTGTAAATTTTCCTTTTTAAAATTGTGTGGATAATTTGATTTAATTTGATTTCGACACATAGTTGATAGAGACCTATTCAGACTCGAACAAGGTTTCAATTGGATTTGACAATTTCTTTCCACCCATTTGAGCATTTCTGAGTCGCACTACTTGTGTTCCCATGTCAATACTAACTCATTTTAACTTATTTATAAAAATAAGTACTTTTTCCGTCATCTAGTCTAGTCAAACATGGTTTAAAGGGGGTGGAATGTGGAATGGGGGAATCCACTAGCAGATCTGGAACAAAAAGTTGAAAGATACCATAGAAATTGTAACGAAAGAAAGGATATTCTTTTCGATACTTACCGTACAACCATTGTTCTTTCCTAGTTCTCTACGAAGTCGATACAAATATATACACAATACATATAGGATACATAGACTATGGTATATGTATATACTGACACTACAAAATTCAGCTTTCTTGTATGAAAATACAGAGATCAAACCAGTTGTAGTGAGTGTTTTTGTGAATAGTGCAAAGGGATTAAGGGAAAATGTTGGAATTGAGAGAGGGGAGTTGCTATCCGAAGGCGTTGGTGGGAGTGAACGTGGGTCTTGCCTGCGTTGATGGGGTGATTGCAGCTATCGCTTTCTGTCAGGTAAGAATTACTGTCAATTCTACACTTTTCGGGATACAGATTGAGAGTTGCATTGCTAATTTGATGATGAAACTCGTTGGGTTTTTTGGACAATAGTTAATTTTGTAGATGGTTCGTGGATTGGAAATCGTGTTAAGATATCCAATCTTTAGTTTTGGTGAAGGGAAGAGATTCGAATTCCTCCTCCGCCATTTTCATTTTCATATTTTTTTTTTCTTTTTTTCTTTTTTTTTGGGGAAAAATTAGATTTTCTTAGAGTTTAATTGGTCATGATGGATGACAATGCTGCAAGAATATTAAGCAATGATTTCAGAATGAAATGTGATAACTTGTTTATGATATTCAAGAATCGATGAGGCCTAGGCTGCTATTAAAATTCTCTGTACACATTTCAGTTTGGGAATCACGCTCTATGTTATTCTTTGATATATTTGTTTCTGCATTTGATCTTTTGACATGTTTGCATGTTGCTGCGTTTATTACTGCTTCTAAGGATATACCACTCGATAAGATTTGAGAATATTAGTATTTTCTTGTGTGTTGTGCCAGTTGATAAGGATTCATTCAAGGAACTCACATCTTGACTGGACGCGGCAAAAAGTAAGCAGCTGTTCAATTCACAAAACTCATTCCCCTTTGTTTGCCTTCAACAGTATGTACATTATATTTTCAACAATAGTTGCAAATTGCAGAACATTATCTTAAGTGAGTTTCTTTTAGTTACTGGATAAGATGGACCCCAATGAAATCCTGTGACATTTATCCGTGTTGTTATATTCTAGTTTTTGTCTGAAGTCTTGTCACAAACAAGAAAGAAGAAAAAAACCAACATATGTTAGTTAAGATGCATTAGGACTATTTGATGACTGTGGTTTTTTATTGAAAGTACTCTAAAAATATCTTTCTGTGATTGATGTTCTTTTTGCAGTACTCTGTAGTTTCTGCCTTTCTGTATATACTTTTTCATTTCAGACGAAGTTTATTAGAGTGTTAAAGTACAAAACTATGATTAAACTAAAAACCTAGTCAAGAATTGGTCTTGGACTCGGGATTGATGGGTATTAGACATGTATTTTGTTGTGAATATTTGTTTTCCAATTTCTGGTAGAACATTTTATGCGGTGGGTTTCTTGAGTTTGAATTGCACGTACCTCTCAATTTTGCAACTTGTAATATGTGCATACGGTTCATGATAGTACTAGTCGAATAGATAGACAAGAGAGCGATGCTGGTCTATTGGTGATTGTTATTTAAGATATAATATATATGGCTGTTTATTTTGTTTTATCAAAGTGTAAATCTGATAAAATCGTATCTTAAATTGCAGGTGTTTCATTTAATGATTGGATCCTCTAATTTGGGTGAGAATTTAATAGTTTTAGAATTGTTGTTTTCTCAGACCTTTCAATTGATGCAGCCTTTGATAATATCACTAAATGGCAAATGAAGCATATAACCTGACTACCACAAGTGATATTGTTCCTCTGTTAATTATGAATTTGAAAGCCCTGAATTTACATAATATGCATTTATGTCTGTGGTGGCTCCAAAGTAAGTGCAAAATGATGCTTGAAAACCAAATGTATGGAATGTCAAATGCCACAGTAATAGTCCCGAAGAATATGGGTTAGAAACAAAATAAAAAATAAAAAATTTGTAGCTAGTGGTTTATGAGATGCGAGGCCCTAAGCAAGGCAGAATGGTTTCCTGGATTGTTTTGATGCTACAAATAATTAGAATAAAGTAGGCTTTAGCAGCTCTTCACTAAACTTTAGCCGCTGGGAGTGGGAGACGTTTCGAGGAATGCGGTCACACTCGCTCACTCTACAAGTTCGGTTGATTGGTTCATATTTTTGTGCCTTGTTATCTTCACAATCTCATCAGCAGTACCTATGCATGCGTGTTTAATTTTAATCTATTTAGCCTTCCGACGACGAAATTAGGCTATTTAACATGAACAATTGAAGAAGAGGAGAAAGAGAGGGAAGAAAAGAAGAGAGATTTTGGAGGGAGACTTGTAATTATATTCAATGATAAAAGTTGTGTCTTATTACAAGTAAAGAGTCTCTTTATATGTAGTCTAAACTAGGATCAATAAGGAAAGTAGGGTTTCCTCTACAAAGGAAACCAAATCAGTTGTCTTACAAGAAAATAATGAAAATACTATAAAATCCTAATTGATTTAATTTCTTATAGGTGTAGAATAGACATTCCATGTCGAATCATTTCTCCACGACTGAAATGGATTCTACTCTAACGAGGTATAATCCAAATAAGCGTCCAAAAACTTTTCATCCAACTGATAGAAATCATCTTCAGTAATCCTAGTAGCATTGCTAGTTGGATGACCCTTCCAATGCACCAAAACCCCCGAAAATTTTTGATGATAAGGTCACGTCAAGTAGTATGTACAACAGGAAGAGGAGTATACATCCCAACATTCATTGTAAAATTGAAAAATAATGCGAGCAACGTCCTTCTTAAAGAAATGCCAATACTATCGATCCTTGACTAAGGCGATAGTTTATTTGGACCAAAATAACTAGCCAGACCCCATGCATGTAGTTTCAGTAAGGAAGTCAAGAAGCAATATATGGGGGAAATACAATTTGGTTCCTTTGAAAAGATAACTATCTTCATTTATAGAAGTAGCTAAGAGTTCGTAAAAGATGATGCTTAAGTCGGGACCACTAAAATAATCGTCCTTCAAGTGCTCAAATCCCACACAATAGTACTCATAGAATGAATAACCATAGTGATACGACTAAAAACATCAGCCACTTAGTTTTTTACTCTGGCCTGGTGGTGAACAAAAGCATGCTCTTAAAAAATTCGACCTACATAATATATTGTTCACTTAAATTAGGATGGGAATTAATGTAATAAAGAACGTGACAGTAAGAATAGAGAATGCTCTTTTGGCAATAAATAATACTGATAGTAACAGAGAAATTGGACAACGGCATAGAACTCTTTACATAAGTAGAATACATCTACCTAGCCTCATTTAATTTCTCACTAGCGAAAGTGACAGGTAGACCATATTGACTTAAGCCACCATCTATACCGCAGCAGAAGCATCGCAGACAATCTATATAACGTAAAAGGATCAGGGTTGTACGAAAAGGGAGCCTCGATCAACTTTTGCTTAATGCGAAGAAGGCTTTCTGGGCCAAGTGTTGCAATGAAAATTCCCTTTTCACACACTCGGTGAGGGCTATGAGAGAACTAAATCCTTGAACGAATCTCCTATGAAAGGAAGTTGACCCAAGAAAGCTATGGGCTTCAGTCAACATTGTAGATTTAGGCCAATCACGAATAACAAAAATTTTAGTTGGATCAGCAAAAATACCCTAGGCAAAAATGATGAATCCTAAGAAGAGAATTTATGACCATAGGAATGAACACTTTTTAAGGTTAGCATACAACTTCATAGAACAAAGAGTGAAAAGACTTGTCAAAGGTAATCTAAATACAATTTGATTACATCTATCTAGTAAAGCATCAATTTGCCTATTTAGTTCAACTCGCTCAGCGGGATTTATCTTAGTGGGGACGATTTGATAACTAGGAACATGGACTAGATTGATAGCATGTGGAATATCTCACATGGAAGCAGCTCATCGGGTAGATATCACTGAACTCTTAGCGAATGAATGACCTTAAGTGAAAGTCAATGTGTGACTCAGAAGAGGGATGTGAACAAGCTTAAATAACCAAAGCAAATATCATTCCATTTCCATGACCCTCACGCTCAAAGTCCTTAAAGGACAAAAACTGAGTCCGGGTATCTGCAACATCCATGGGTTTCAAGATGGGCATTGGTTCTAGGACTTGTCGAAACAAGATGAATAGACCTCTCCTTATGGACAGACTCACAAGTATTGTCTCGCCCTAAATGCTTAGCTTATTGATTCAATTTCTCCTACACCTAGAATATACTTTCCATGTTGCATTACCTTTTATCTTGAAGCTGTTTGTTGCCAATGATCTCAATTATTTGTCTCAGAAGATAGTTGAAGTCCTTGTCGGCATCACGTGATGGCTAATGAAACATAACTTCTTACTGGCAGGGTATTTCTTTTATTTTGTCTTAAGTCTTGTTGCTGCTTGCAAGGGTTGGCTTTGCTGGTCAAACTCCTGTGGTTTCGTTGTCATGGGTAGACAAAATTCTAACATTCAACCTTCTTGAGTGGTTACAAAACTTCCGATTGACAATTTAAATGTTGCTTAAACCAGAAGATATTATTTTTGCAGCTTTCCCCAAAATTCTGTTTGTTGCAGCATTTCTTCTACTCTTGTCATTCTGGTAAGTTATTCTCTTTTTGTTACTCGAGAATTTGATTGCTTTGTTTTCAACTTGTGTTTTAATACACAGCATTGAGGATCTAAATTCACTGCATGATAAAAATTTTGGTGTCTGTAATAGTCAAATGTGTTGTTACCCATCAGCAGTTCGCCTCTGTTTTGAATTAATAAAATACAAATTAAATAATCATATTATAAATGAATATTAAATAATGTGGTTGTGATGTTCATTGCAATACAGTTGCTGTTAAGAATATAATGTAGTATATGAAGCAAACTTAACGTCAAATACAAGTGTTTTTTTTTTTTTTTTTTTTTGACATCCAATATTGTATGGAAAAGGACTGAATTTGTGGACATTCACTTTATTGCAATCACTATGTACAGTGTTAGGTGGCCAGTATTCATTCACTCATAATGGCACTGTTCTTTTACTGAAGATCATGTAGGACCATAATTAATACAATCTGGTCAAGTAGATAGTTTTCCATATAATTTTTTTTTTTTTTTTTGCAACTTTATTTTCAGTATAAATTTAGATTTTGTAAAGAATTAAAGTTTTTCCAAAGTTGGTTTCTATGCTTGACTTTTTTTATTTATGATGGAAAAGTTTGAAAGTTACAATGTTTATTTTCTTAACCATGGATGTCTAGAATATCATTGGTACTCCTGTCTTATCACATGACAGCAGAACTGTCATTTTATGGATGAATACCTGATACCACTGAAGAATTAATTCAATGTTCAATACTCATTTGATGCTAATTTTCGATAAAGTAATTGATTTCTGAAACTATAAGATAACCTTCAACGGGAATGGTTTCTAGGGTTGACCTTTGCCATCAGTCAAATGATGATGATGAGGATGAAGGATACAGTCCCCGAGAAACCCTGCTGGAGAAGAGGAGAGCTGATTCTAATACCATTAGTTGCAGAAGATTTTTCTCCTTTTCGGCGATCCGTACAGGAAGCAGGCAAAAAATTGTGATTTTGGTATTGAAGCAGTAAATCATTTGTATACATTCATTTTCCGTTCCTTGGAAACACTGTACTTTTGTGTTCTCATCTGTATTTTAGTTTATCTAATAATGAATTTTTCACCAGGTTACTGTGATAGTTTTTGCAATAATGATAGGATGTGCTGTGCTAATCTGGATTGGCATGAGAAGGAACCAGATGGTTTCTGAAATCGTTGCTCAGGCATGTATACATGGACCTCTGGTTTCTTTTTATTATCCTATGTTTGTAAACAAATGCTATGAGGTTGCTTCTCAATGTTTATTGTGATGTTGTAAGCTAACACATACAATTTAGTACAATTTTTGAATGGTATTATAGTTAATGGCTTCAATTATGGGAAAATATACCTGCCATGTTTATCACAGGATGCGTTTGAACATAATAGTTCCAGCTACACTGACATCTTTGCAATTGAGCAACACTTTGGTCTTGCAGTATGACACTTGTATGCAGTTATAGTACAACTTTTTTATGGTGATCTAAGATACATCATCTTTGTTATGTAATTTCTCATGAGTAAAAAGTCCCCTTCTGTGTTATTATTCAATACCATTTGGTATGCATGTACTGTGATATAAAATCAGTCATACGACTAGTTCAGTAATTCAGTTATCAGTATTCTGCCTCCCTCTCCCATCAAGATTTAGCATTTCAGGAGATGAAATAGAAAGAAATACAGTTTGCTCTTTAGCCGATTAAAGTTTAAAAACGAGGAGACTTCTATTGGGTTATGAATAACTGAACCATGGCAATGTCCTTACTGATGAGTTTCTAACAAGACTTGACCTAACAATGGCTAATTATTTCTGTTCATAGTGGAATTTTGTTTGGTTAATTTAATTGGCGCATTGTCTTAGAAGTGGGATACTTTCTGTTTCCATGATGTAAGATGTTCAAAGCGATTCATTTTGTTTTTATTTGGTCCATTTGTTGTTGCTGAACTGGAGACATGTCTTTAAATGGCAACTGGTTTAAGTGACACTAAAATAATTCTAACCAGTAATTCTCGTATGGAAATGTATTAGTCTGTCTGTCTCTCTCTCTCTCTCTCTCTCTCTCTCTCTCTCTCTCTCTCTGTGTATGTGGGGTTAGGGTTGATGAAGGTGCAATTTGCAATAATCTTGCAGGTATACGTAGATCTTTTTGCCATTGCAGTTCTTTTGCTGGGAGGAGCCTTGGCATGCTACGGTGAGCGCTGATGATGCTAACCAATTTTTTTTTTGCTTTTTGTGTTTTTCAGTACTAATTTTATTTATTGTTTTTTTCTACTCTTTATACTCCTATTTTCTGAAATTTTGGCTTCATGAAACCTTCGAGAGAAGTGGATTGACTGGGTATATTTTTATTAGGGCAGGAACTTTCCTTTATTTTATGATGAAGCTAATTCACAATGAATCTTAAGCGTGTATCTATCATGAATATGATTCATCTGACATTGACCAGCTGGTGGTGATCTATACTAATACCATTTGGCTGACAATAAAATAACATGTATAAAACCTGGAAAAGAAGATTCTGGGAGTGATGTTCCAGAAAATAACGACTCCGAAGGCTGAAGCCAAAAAGGCTGTTGCCGATGCACATTATATATTGTTCCTTATAACATTTTAGTAAAAAGTACATTCTGGCAGACATTTCTGTCTATAAATTGTCATCAATGAAGTAAGGAAAAAAAATTAAGAACATGCTTAATAAAACGCCAATATGTGTCAAGGGTACCAAATTATAGAGCCTGTCAAAGTAAGAACTGTCTGAACTACTTGTTCTTCCTTATTTTTATCTCCATTCTTATCATCCTATTTAAAAAAAAAAAAAATTCCTGCTTCATGTCTTGAAATCAATGATTAGGTGTTATGATAAAAAATTTACTTTATTATTTTCTTAAAATGATTATATATAGAACAGAGTAGAGAACAAAGTTCTGAGAACAATAACCAAAACAAGAAGAGAGGAGAGTCAAGTGAAATTTAGTTGATAGCTATGCTCAATTGAGGATACTGCTGCATGACTAACGGCTGGAATTTCAGACATGGTAGTTGAGAGAACTTATGTGCAAGTGATATAAAGATTCTGTCGATCAGACACATGGTTTTCTTTTTGATTAATTTTTTCGACCCTGACAAATATCTGAATCTCATCCTGCTACATAATTTTAATTGCACCGGAACCTAGAGAAAGTATGATTGGAGGACCTTTGGGTTGAAATTATTTTGGGAAGGCACTGCTCATTTCTTGACCATAATTACGAAAACCTATATATTTATTATTAAGGCTTGCATAGGAGTTCCACTATGATTATCTTAAGTTCGCTCCTACTAATACTTCTCTTTTGTTTTACAGGGCTTATATTGTTCTTGAAAATGAGAAAAGTGAGATCTGAGCGTGTCTCATCAGATATGTGGAAGGTAAGTTACTCAATTGTACTCCAGGAAATTTTACTATGTTGCTCTAGAAAAATAAGATGCTTTACTCTTATTACGTTTGTCATTTAATGAGAGGAAATCATTGAAAATAGAAATTCCATTCATATTCAGACGTGTTAAATCTGTTGGAATTTATGTTTTGATGCCTTTTGCATATGGGCTATGGCTGAGGATGGTTTCAATAGTCTGGAAGTAGTTATCTTTTAGCAGTTTTATCAATTCAGTTGTTTGGTAGGAGTTGCATTGCAGTTGTTTTGTTCCCTTCAAAGTTTAAAGTGTACAGTTGTGACTCATGAATAAATTTCAGTTAGTCTGGAAATTGTCATTTCTTTTCCTTTTCTATTCTTCTTTTGGTGACAAGTGCCAAACTATTTCTTCATATGCTTATGGACATAATAATTAGTCTCTTTAATACACTATGGTGTTAATAGGTTGCAGATAATCTGGTGCAATAGGTGTTGGTACTGACTGTGTTACAATAATTATTTTTCCACAACATATTTCGATGCGTATAGGTTGCAGGTCTGGCGATTGTATCTGTTGTATGTTTCACATCAAGTGCTCTTGTTACTATATCTACAAATATACCTGTAAGTTTCTTGGTGATTCTATAGCAAGCTGTCTCCCATTCCTGTTTTCAGCAGAAGGAATTACTAATGAAAAGACTATCAATATTACAGCTGATTTATCATTGGCATCAAGAAGAGATAGACGGTGTTTATACGTCTCTTCTACTGGTTCTATATTATTTCATAGGTATTTTTTTGAACTTCATTAAATGATTTAAACTGGAACTCTTGAACCGTGTCATTATTCTTACGTATTTAGTATGCTATTCTAGATGGTAATGTTATCTTCCTAACCATTTCGAATGAAAATAATAACTGAGTGTGAAATTCTAGGTTGTTTGTGAACACCTTTATATTTTAGTCATTTTTGTGGGATAATGGATGTTGAACCAAGAAAGAAAGGTGGAGACAGGGAGTAGTTAGTTTTTTGTAATGGCCTCCTGAATCATTGTACTGCGAAGGCCATGCAGTCAAACTTCAAGAGTCTGGATTGTTGATATATTCATGTTTGCTTTCTCGCTATTTTAATTTCTAAAATAGATTTGTCACTTTGATGAGACAACTCAGTTCATATGATTTGCAGAACCTGTCCTTCCAACTGCCAGTTGATATGGATATCTGAAAGTCTTGATTATAATTATGAATTTTTTGGTATAAATTTGAATCATGTGACCAATGAAAAGATAGGAATTCATATGCTTTTTCAGAAGAATGATTTAGAACCAAATGTCGAATCTGTTTCCCATTTAGAGAGGGTAACTAGTCGAGAACTTTTATCTGCTTTAAAGACTCTCGTTCATGTATTAAATTGACTTTAAGTTATTATATTGATTTTTCTGTTTAATTAATGTGTTTTTATACTTTTTCTAGGTTCATCAGTGCCCTCAGCCTTCGTACTATGGGTAATGAGAGAGCTCCCTCCTCCACTTGTAACTAATCGAGAGCAAGAATCGAGAACAATAACGTTCATCAGAGACGATTCAGTGACAGTACATCCACCGACCTGGACTGCTGCAACAAGCATGTCAAACCAGGTTAGCCTCTAATCTAACGTTCGCTCTTGTGCAAATTGGTTTTATGGCTTTCCTGCAATTTCAATGATTGCTTCATAGTTTTGCATATCCTTGTGCTTTTGACTCTGAACAACACTTCTTCCAATTGATTTCATAATAGTCAGAAGGGTGGAGATGTTTGTAGGGTTTCAAAATCTGTGGAACAAAGGAAAACTCAAAACTAAATTGATTTAAAAATATATCCATAGACCAGAAAATTATTGATTGAAATTCGCCATGATGAAACTATATTTCAGTTCCAGTAATATATTACATTTGAGAAACCACTAGACATGATAATGAACAAGATTTCCATTTTTTTTTTTTTAAAAAGATTCCTTTTTTTTTTTTTTTTTTTTTTTTTTCCCTTCTTTAATTTCTGGTATTTATTCCTCTCTACCAAAGATGTATCTGCATTGTGGATATCTCGGTTTTATCAGTTGATTAGGGTTTGACATGAATGTAGGTATCAAGAGCAAGTCCCATATGAAATATTTTCTAAATTTTATTCTGCAACATTTGTCCGAGGCGAGGATATGGAGATGGATGCTGAAACGAGCAGGACTGTGACTGAGACTAGAAGTTGCTTGAATGCAAGATTTACATAGCATTCAGGGTTCAGCCACAAGATTGCTATTGCCATGATTCTGACAGCTTTATCTCTTGTATATATTATATATATTAACAACAGGTGAAACTAAATCGAATGGAGATTTCGTTTTAGTAATATCTGTCTACTAAGTTTCTCGAGTTTTTATTTTTTCAATGGCCTGAGCAGGTCAAGTTAATCAGGCTTTGTTTGGCTTCCACATGATGTATTGTGCCGTTAACTACTATATTGTAAACTATCCTTAGTACTTAATAATAGAGGAAGTTACTTATGTGTCTTTCTTGAGTGTCGAAATTTAAAGCATTAAATCAGTCAATTATTAACGAGGTAATTGTAAGCAATGCGCAAGAATTAGCACTAATAAACTCATGGAAAAAGTGGAAGAAATACTTATATTAAAATCCAAATATGTCTCAAGTTGTGGCTATATCAAACTCTAGATTAGAAATTTAGAACATGATTAATGTAATATACATAATCAAATTCAATATCCCAAACATGTTGAAAAAAGAAATAAAAACTGGTTTGGTACTGGAATTCTTCTTCTCTCCTACTGGCACTATGGCGCCACATCTCTGGCCTCTTCTGCTTCTTCTAGCGCTGCGATGCCAGACTTCTGTCTCTGCTGCTTCGTCTAGCGCAGCAGCACCAAATTTTTGTTATGGTTTCTTCTTTTAGCTTTGGTAATTTTTTTTATTTCCCTCATCCAAGGTCAATTTCAAGTCTCTTCCAGTTCATTTCACGCTTATATACTTTTGGCTCCTTCTCACGCTTCAAACTTGTAGTTTTCACCAAGTTACGTAAACTGTAATACACACGACACACATCAAAATGTTCTAAAATGTTCAAAGACAACCAAAATACCAAGTTAAGTAGCATTAAAAATGATGAGTGAAACTCACCATCACTTCCCCATTCACATGAATTGGACAAGCAGTAGGTCGTTATTACTCCAGGTAATCCCATTTCCCTTGAGGCCACTTTATCTTACCATAAGCATACACACAAAGCCTTTGTTGTTTCCATTAGCATACACACAAAGCCTAGAAACTTTAATGAAGCAATAGATTTACTTGAGTGGTGTAATGCAATGAAAGCTAAAATAAATACTTTTGAATTAAATGATACTTATGGGTTGTTGCTAATCTACCTCCCAGTAAGGAAGCCATAGAATGTAAATGAGTTTACAAGATGAAGTTAATGCTGATGGAACTATAGAGAGGTATGAAGCTAGGTTAATGGCTAAGGGATATGCAAAACAGGAAGGTCACAACCATGAGACCTTTTTCCCTGTGGCAAAACTTGTTATTGCGAGAACTCTCTTGACTGTAGCAATTGTAAAGAGTTGGCATTTGTACCAGTTTGATGTGAAAAATGCTTTTTTACATGGAGATTTAGAGGATATGTATATGCAATTACTACTAGGTTATCTTAATGACAATGTATCAAAACTTTTTGAATTAAAGAAAAGCTTGTATGGCACTAAACAGGCTTATAGATAATGGTACTCTAAGCTGTCTAACTTCATTATTGAGTAAGGTTTCACAGAGTCCAAAGTAGATTATAGCTTATTCACAAAAACCACAAAGTATTCTTTTACTGCCATTCTAATATATGTCGATGATATAGTGGCCAACAGTTGTATGGATTCTGTTAACATTCTCAAAGCTTCTCTTCATGATAAGTTCAAAATCAAGCACTTGGGACAATTGAAATACTTCCATGGAGTTGAAGTGGCAAAGACTGATTGAGGCATTCATATATGCTAAAGAAAGTATGCACTTGATATTTTAGCAGATTCAGGTAAAATCTGTGCAATACTAACTCGAGTTCCACTTGATCAAAATCTCAAGCTTTCTAAAGACCAAGGTGAGCTTCTTCCTAATCTATCGATTTATAGAAGACTGATTGGGAGGCTACTGTATTTAACCAAAACAAGACCTGATCTATCTTACTAAGTTCAATTGTTAAGTCAATTCATGGACGACCCTAGACTACCTCATCTTAATGTAGCTCACAAGATCTTAAGTTCTATTAAAAGAACTCCAGCGCAGGGCTTGCTTTATCGTGCTCAGACAAACTTACAGTTAATAGGTTATTTGATTCATACTGAGGATCATACCAAGATACAAAGAGATCTTTTCTGGTTATTGTATGTTCATTGGATTTTCTTTGGTGTCCTAGAAATTTAAGAAGCATGGGTTGTGTCCAGATCTTTTGCAAAAGCAAAATACTTAGCAATGTCAAATTGTTTTGTGAACTAACTTGGTGATATATGTTCTATGATTTGCAAATCAAACATCCGCTGTCAGCAACTATGTTCTGTGATAACAAGGTTGCACTCCATATAGAATCAAACCCTCTCTTTCGTAAGAAAGCCAAGCACATTGAGATTGATTGACATCTTGTACGAGACAAGATTCAAAATGGAAGTATAGTTAATAAACGTCAGTAGTGAATTGCAAATAGTAAATCTTTTAGCTAAAGCATTAAGTTCTCCAAGCTTTTACTCTCATTTGTTCAAGATGGGAATAGAAGATATCTACTCTCCACCTTGCAGGGGCTATTAGAAAATGAAACTCGACTGCAGCTTAGTCATCAACAATATCAACATCCATCTCAAGCCCACCCGATGACTAGTTGGACCAAAGACGTCTGAAAGCAGGAGAAGTGAAGGTTTTGGAAGAAAGAGAAGCCTAAGGAGTAAGGAATATAGTGGCTATCTGGCATTATGCAATTTCGGTAGAATTAGTTTTGCAGAGATCCATTTTGTATGGCAAGTTGTATATGGTTGGTTGGCAATATTCTTTTGTATTTGGAATTGTACAGAGAGAGACACAAAAGAATTTATACAATCAGAGAATTCTACCACATCTCTTCTTTTTCAGCTTTTCTTATACCATTTGTTAGGCCTACCAAGAATTTGCATAAATCCCTTTAAATCTATCTACTAACATAGATGTTAGGTCCTGTTTAGTAGAGATTTTCTGATAATAAATTTGTAAAAAATAATCTTTTTTGAAGAATATGTTGTTAAAAAATAAGGAAAAGCTATCGATTCACATACAAAATTATTTTACTGAAAATATGTTTGATTGAAAATGAATTTGAAGAAAAATATTTTTTTTAAAAAAAGCACCAATTGGAGCAGGAATATTTTCGAGTTGACTTGGACCTTGTTTGATAACCGTTGAAATGAGTTTTTTAGGGAATAAATATTTCATTGTAAAAATGTATAGTTGAAAATGAGTTTGAAAAAAAAAAGAAAAAAAATTGTTTAAATGATTGTCAAACAGGGGCTCAACTCTTTTGCACGAATATAGATATTTGCCGGCAACGTTTTTGAAGTTGTCAAGATAATGACCTAATAATAGCGAGTGATTGGTGACATAATGGTACGCCAAAAGAGTTGTGCTTTATATTAAGGTAACCCTGCGGTTACGCCAACAAACGAACTTTATCTTAAAATTAGCCATCATGTCCCCACACTAGGAGAACACTGACAATATTCATAGGCAAATAATAATTGAAACCCCAACAGGGGCATTGTATTTCCGGTTGTTCTCTTGCTTAATTCAATGATATGATTATATAGGAAGTGCATCCTATGTAGGATAATTTGTTGCTTTAAATCATCGAATTTTTCATGTTAAATTATCAAAAAATACATAAGTTATGGCGAAAGCGTACCTGAATCAGACATGGTTAATACAATAATGAATTTCGCGATTTTGTCTTCCAAATCTACACGTAACCTCCTTTTTTCTCTCTGTAATGGGATGCATAATAGAATGAATAATATGTACATGTGATTTGGAGACTATAACCATATTTACATAGCGACGTCCTTTGAACTAATTCGGCCCATCATGGAATTAGAGACTTGGGTTCGGTCTCTACACATTTATAAACACACACTTTAATTGGATGCATAACGGCCCAAAATCGAAGGCTTATTAGATCACTTTAATTGGGCTCAATCGAATTCGATAGCCTTTAATTTAATACACAACAATTTACGCATATAAGTTCACACGATCGTTTAAAAATTCCTTACATCCTGTCCTTTGCCTACCTCATCAACTCACCTATTCAATGTTTGTTTTCTTTCTAATTACAAATAATTTTAAAATTATGTGATAACATGAAAAGTTTTCATATGACCCTACGAAGAAGAGTAGCTAAACAATCCATTTATCACTTTTTTCATCCGAACCCCTCCAAGAAAAACCACTATTCTTCTTCAAGATTGCTATTTTTGGGGAGGTAAGGCATGGTGAGCGAATTAGACCTAAATTTGAGTGTGTCAAATCAAGAATATTAAAAGGATTTACTTTAGAGTTTGTTTGATTGGCATGGAAAATATTATCTAGAAATATTCTTTTTTTTCGAGGAAAACAAAAACATACTCCCCAAAGAAAATATTTTCCTTAAAAATAAGAAAAATTAGGTATATTTTCAAAAGTTGAAAAATATTTTCAATGGAAAGAAGTAGCAATCAAACATTAAGTTGAAATTTGGGTGAAATTTTGATATTTTTCATGAAAAATAATTTTAATCAAACACACGCTTGTACTTGAGTTGAGCAACTTGTTCAGTTTTTTGTTCTCTATGCTTGGATACTGAAAAATAAAAAACAAAAAATAAAATAAAATCTTGAGGTTTTCTTGGATTTTTGGCCTGGTTTTCTTGGGCTAAAAGAGTATTTGAGTTTTGGGAAAAATTCATTTCTAAAAGAGTAAATATACCCCTTTTCAAAATTAAGAAAAAAGGTTTAAAGTTTCAAAAATCAGATTTTTAAATTTTATTTATAAATTAATTTATTAAATATATATTTTATTGATTAAATACATTGAGGTCACAATTTTTCGTCACAGTTATCTCATTAATTAGTCACAAATTAAATTTTAGTCACAACTTATCAATTTTTTTGGTCACAACTTATTTTTCAATCACAAATCGAAAATTTTATAAGTCACAGAAATATTTTCGATCACAAATCCAAAAATTTTATAGGTCAAGGATTATTCATCGGTCACAGAATCCAAAATTTTTTAGGTCACAGATTATTTTTATTGCAAATTATTGGATATATTGGTCATGATTAATTTTTCGATCACAACTTCATCAATTGTGAGTCCCAGTCACAATTTTCAGGTCACATATCCAAATATTAGTGAATTTATTGGTCATGATTAATTCTTCGGTGACAAGTTTTTAGATTACCTATCCAATTGGGAGTCACAATCACGATCACAAATTTCAGCACTGCCAACGCAGCTAGCACCATCCCCAAATCATTCCACAGCCATGGCATCCACCCAACAGTCAGCACCGCCTCCTCTACCGCCACCACAGCCAACAAAACCCACCCCAAACCATTCCACAACCACCACAGATCCACACGCATACCAGTTCATCAAACCACCGCCGCATGCACACCACACGCACACTAGTTCGCCCCGCTTCACGTAACCACCACACCCGCAGTTCCACAACCACCACACCAACACAGATCCACAAATTTAACTGCCACCACACGCGCACCAGTTCATCGAGCCGCCGCCGCACACACACTACAGATCCACCTCCATCGCTATCTACTCACCCTCGCCATCAGTATGTCGACGCTGCAAAGGGGACATTCGCAACAGCATGGTCGGCGACGTTGCAACGGTGCAGCTCCTCCATCGTCTGTCGCCGGAAAGTTGAGAGAGAGAGACGTGAGAGATAGAATGGGGTGGGGGGGGAAATGAAAATGGGAATAATTAGGGTTTTTTGAAGTATATATATATATATATATATATATATATATATATATATATATATTTAGCAAAATCTCTGATTTTGGAACAATGAAACTACCTACCTCATTTTAGAATTTTGGAATTTTAAGGTAGAGAACCCTGTAATTTCCACTTGAGTTTTTGGAAGGTGCTTTAGCACTGTAATGTGGATTTGCTTGAGCAACCAAATCAAGGATGAGAGCCCATTTCATACCGGTGCAGTTATCTTCTGAATTCCTCAATCCATTTAACAATAGACTAGAATGCCTTGCTCTTTTCGATTATGGAAAAGCTCCCCTCTATTTAAACTTCTAGCTTTGTTCTCAGATTTAGAATTTTTGACATGAACCCGTTTCAGACATATGGAAAAGTGCTGATTTTGAATCTGTGATATATAATTTCATTACAATCAAAATGTTTGGTCTAACTGGAAAGTATATGAAGGTTATTTCTTCTATAAATGTCAGTGAAAATAGGATTGAGCTAAGTAATCCAAGCAACAAGACATCATCTGCTTCTATACCCCAGATTTGACGGAGTGAGGGAGAGATCTTGCAATCTCCAACTTGAAAACCTTCACTTTCAGCAATCATATGATAAGTGCATCCATTCCTTTGCCTACCTCCTCAAGTCACCTTTTCAACGCTTATTTTCTTTCTAATTAAGAATAATTTTAAATTTATATTGTGAAGAGTTTTCAAAGAAAATAAACAAGATTGTTTGGACAACTTATTATGTTTGTTTCCCATTTTTAGCAAATGGGAATGCATTCTTAGACCGTTGATTTCCTACAATTTTTACAAATTGTGAGAGGCTAGTCGACAAAAAAGGGTAGGTGAGGCCCATAAACGACTTGATTTCTTCAAAAATGGAGAAAAAATAGCCAAAAAACAAGGACTAAATGTTGAGTTAGAATATTTATCCCATAAAAATATATAAAATTTGACTACTATATGAGAATGTAGCATCCAAAAGAGAACGTTCACTAAGCAAAATTACTTTCGACTTCAATTAATTAGCTGAGTTAATCTTTATTGAGAGTAATATACCCACTCAAATGCCCCCCCGGAGCATAGCCTAGTGGTGCAAAAAATAGGAGTAAAGTTATCTCACGCCTTGCTGGCAGCCGCAGTGTGGGGCTTTGATTCCTGAAACATAAAATTGGACTCCTTGTAGGCGCGGTGTACAGGCAGCTCTTATTCCTTGGCCTGTTGGGGCACATCCCCCGATTTACCTCCCTCACAAAACTCTAGGGGCGGGACGGTGGAGACCTTCAAAGTTAGGATTCAACCCCAATATACCCACTCAAATTATCTGTGCAGGGAAGTCAATTTGGAAAAGCAATCAATCTCATCAAAGGTCAAAAAGAAGTTTCTTTTCGTACGACCCTACAAAAAAGAAAAATAAGGAGTGGCCAACCATTTCTGACTTTTTCATCCCAGCTGACAATTTCTCTCACAGCTTTCTTTGCTCAACTGAAAAAGAAAAAAAAATAAAAAAATAAAAGGGGGATTTGTTTAAAAGGCCTAGTCAACAATAATATTTAGTAAAATAGGCTATGGTCAATACTCTTTGGTTAATTAGCATTTAGTCTATTTTATCATGTGTTAAAAGTCTTAAACACCATTTATTTAAAATACCTAAAATATCTAATCTGAAACAAAAATTTACCAAATCCCCCAAACTTAAATGCCCATTTTCATTCTAACTTTTCGTATACAATTTAAAACAACGAGAAAATAACATACTACCTTTTAAACAATTGAATACCGTTTTAACTAATTTCATGTTTGTATCACTTTATATTTCTTTGTATCCATATAAAAATTAATTAAAACAAGTTTAACTATCTTTCGAGTGCTATTGAGTGTCTGTGATCCAAAACGACATACTGCCATTATAAACCATTTGATGACGTTTTAACTAAAGTAAACAATTTTTCACTAATTTATAGTGAAATCGAGACCCCATAATCCAAAATGTCATGCTACCGTTTTAAATGATTGTGTGTCATTTCAACTAATTTTTTATCTGCCTCACTTTATTTTTACTCGTATGCATATGACAATGGACAAGTGGAAGTTTTCATTACATTTGGACCCAAGTAACGATATAAAGTTCATAGGATAATGATCAATATTATTGTTTCGTGAATAAACTGAATTAGATATAACTACAAACGTAAGTAAATTAATTTCGATTATATTCTAATTATGAGATAAGATATTCAATAAATTGCCTCTTTTAACTTGTACAAGTCTTTTAAGATATTCCAAGTCTGATCGACTCGTTTTATAGTATATTAAGGCCCCATCATCCAAAAAAACATGATCTCTTTAAAAGGCTAAATAATTAAATTCCAATTATGAGATAAAATACTCTACAAATTAGCTCATTTAAATTGTGTAAGTCTTATATGATGTT
>NW_019236343.1:69457-72306 GCF_002742605.1 Olea europaea var. sylvestris
TTTAATGATGAAAATTTCAACTACATTTCAACGTTACTGTCGACACATTGATTCAAACTATAGCAAGTCACTCTATAATCTGATTGGAAACTACACTATATGACACTTGATAATAAAGAAAAACGTAAGTAACAAGTGTGGTATGCAACACATAGTACGTGCAGTCGTTCAATGTGTACAAGTCATGTATGATACTTCAAACATTGTTTTACTAGTTTCGGAGTGAAATCGATATCTCATGACTCAAAAAGGCATATGGTCATTTTAAACGTATGAGTGACGTTTCTACTCATTTCGTGTTCGTTTTGGTTTATTCACGCCCGTAACCATTTGAAAGTTTAGGAATGAAAGTTTTAACTACATTTTATCAACACATTGGTTCAAACTATAGCGAGTCACTCTATAATCGGTTAGAAACTATACTGCACTACACTTGACAATAAAGAAAAACGTAAGTTGCAAGTATGGTATATAAAACATAGCATGTGTTGTCATTCAATGTGTACAAGACATGTATGATGTCTCAAACACTATTTTACTAGTTTCGAAGTGAGGTCGATATTTCATTACCCATAATGGCATCTAGTCATTTTAAACGTATGGTTATCGTTTAGGGTATAGGGTTTAGGGTTTCGGGCTTAGGGTTTAGGGTATATGGTTTAAATGTGTGGTTGTCGGTTAATTTTTCAACATTCATAGTCTTGGATGATATTCCAAACATTGTTTTACTAGTTTTGGAGTGAAATTGAGACTCTTTAACTCAACACGACATATTATCATTTTACTCATAAGGATGTCATTTAGGGTATAGGGTATAAAAAAATATCGAACGCGTAATCATTCAAAATGTATAAGTGAAATCCGGACCCTACTACCTAGAATGACATATGATCATTTTACAAGTATGATTGTAGTTTAAGGTATACAAAATATAGCACGTTTCGAACAAAAATCGACCTGTCACCTAATTTTGATAGTTCTATTTGTTCGGGCCTTAAATGACATCTTGTCGTTTTAAACGTATGAGTGTTGTTTCAGGGTTAGGTTTTAGGGTATAAATAAATAGCACGTACAATCATTCAATATGTACAACGTATCTAGAATGTTCCAAATATTGTTTTTACTAATTTTGAAGTGAAATCGAGAACATGTGACCCAAAATGGCATGTAGTCATTTTAAACATATGTGTATCATTTTTACTAATTTCATGTTTATTTTGCTTCATTCTCGCTCTTATCCACATGAAAGTGTAAAACTAAAATTTTTAACTAGATTTAGATGTAACAGTCCACACAAAGTTCAAACTATATCGAGTCACGTCCTATATTCGATTGAAAACTAGACTAAGTTTGACTATAAAGGAAAATGTAACAAATATGGTATATAAAATATAGTGCCCTTGTTTGAGCCCCATTTTGGGAGATAAAATGAATTTTTGAATAGTGTATTGATAGGAAATGTGTGATTAAAAAATAAGAAATTTTTTTGATTTGCGTGTAATATTATTTTATTGAAAAATGTATGGTTAAATGTTGAAGAATGTATTTTGGTGGAAAAAATGGAGCTCAAACAAGGGCAGTATGTGCAATCATTCAACTTGTACACCTTATCTATGATGTTCGAAGCATTTGCTAGTTTTGAAATAAAATCGAGAGCCTGTGACCCAAAATGGCATGTTGTTATTTTAAACGTACTGTATCATTTTTGCTAATTTTATGTTCATTTCACTTCATTCTCGCTCGTATATACGTGAAACTGTAAGAATGAAAGTTTTAACTAAATTTGAATATCAAGTACCAGATTGACTAGTTTTGGAGTGAAATTGAGACTTGTGACCCTGTTGTCTTTTCAAAAGGCTACGCATCATTTTCAACTAATTTTATGTTCATTTTACTTTATGTTCACTCATATCTACATAAAAATTAATGAATCCCTATTTTCACTATATTTGGACGCCACAATCAATACAAAGTTCACATTATAATAGTACCAACACTATTGTTTCGTGAGTAAACTACACTAGGATTTACTATGAACGAAGGCAAGTAACTCAAATTTTGTTATATTTCAATTATGAGATAAGGTATTCAACAAATCAGCTCGTTTAACTTGTACAAGTCTTGTAAGATGTTCCAAAATATAAACGACTAGTTTTTGAGTGAAACATAGACTCTAGAACCCAATGCAGCATAAAGTCTTTTTAAATAGCTATGTGCCGTTTTAACTAGTTTCACTATCTTGTATTGATGAATTTAATAAAGTTCGAATCAACTTCGTTACTAGTATAAATATACTAAATTGCTTGTCAATGTATCAACCTCTAAGTAACAACTTTTGGTTGAACAAGGTTCTAAATGTAAAATATTTAAAATTCAACTCGTTTCACTAAATTCTCTCAATGTAAAGCCTCAATGGTCAAAATTGACTCTTTTCATTCTAGAACACATTAGCCAAACTTTGCTCACCACTTTCATACAAGAAAGAGACATCAATTTTTCAACATTTTTATACTTTCATTTCTATCCCCGTATCTTGTATGACTCAAGCAATTTTAACGATCATTTGAATAAAAAACATCCTTCGGAATCATGGTTTGATGACTAAAAATTTTCATTTCAAAACGTTGAAAACAAAGATACAACACATAAAATAGGTAGGGAACATCTACTACATTTTTCTTAAAATTCATTTTAAACCTTGAGATAGAAATAGTCATTCCCAAGTCCCCACTATGCACATTTTAATTTATTGACATCTCATCTCAATCTTCAAGTTCTCAAAAACAAAATTACATCAAGAAAAGAAAGCTATACCTCTAAAACTTAATTTATAAAACAAACTTCTTGAT